>NW_024570647.1:0-57624 GCF_018345385.1 Vulpes lagopus | reverse complement strand
GTAAACAACACATCCAATAAAGAGTTAGTATCCAAAACACATAAAGCAAATATAAATCTCAGCATCCTAAACACAAAGCATCCAACTGCAGATGGGCAGAAGACATGAATGGACTTTGTCTCTGGCAAGACATCCAGATGGCCGACAGACACACGGAAAGACACTCAACGTCACCCATCATCAAGGAAATGCAAAACAAAACCACAATGAGATGTCACCTGACAGCCGTCAGAATGGCTAAAATTAACAACACAAGAAACAACAGGTGTTGGTGAGGCTATGGAGAAGGGGGAGCCCCCTTACACTCCTGGTGGGCATGCGAACAGGTGCAGTCACTGTGGAAAACAGTGTGGAGGGTCCTCGAGAAGTTCAAAGTAGAGCTACCCTACGATTCCAAAACTGCACAGCTAGGTATTTACCCCGAGGATACAAAAGTAGTTTAGTAGATTCGAAGAGGGACACGCAGCCCACTGTTTGTAGCAGCGTTATCAACAACAGCCAAACTGTGCATACAGCCCAGATGTCCATCGGCAGAGGAATGGGCAGAGACGATGTGGTAAATATACACACTGCGACATCACTCGGTCATCAGAAGGGATGAAATGAAGCCATTTACAATGACGTGGGAGAAGTGGAAAGGACTTATGCTAAATGAACTCAGTCAGAGAAAGACAGATACCGAATACCATACAATTGCATTCACATGTGAATTTTAAGAAACCAAACAAACTGGCAAAGGGGCGGAGGGGGGGGGATGAGAGAAGCAAACCAGGAAACACACTCTTAACCACAGAGAATAAACTAATAAATACCAGAGGAAGGTGGGGGGGATGGGGAATCAGGGGATGGGAATAGTGGAGGGCACCTGTGACCAGTACCAGACGTTATATCCAAGGGTTGAATCACTATGTGGTAAACCTGAAACTATATCATACTGTGTTTACAAACAGGAATTCAAGTAAAACTTTAAAATAATAATTGGTAGTATTGATGAAACATGCACACACAAGAGTTATCTTGTGCAACTGAAAATCCAAATAAATAGTATTTAGAGCCACAAATCCCCTCCTTAGCTCAGCTCAGGAGAAGCCTGCCATGTCTATTCTGACCCCAGCAGAAGCCTGGAATTGATTCTCTGGGGAGGCCACTGACTTGGTGGACTCAGGCAATCTTTGAACCCAAAACCTAAATAGAGTGCATAAAAGTATACCGCCGAATATACTAGAGTCCCAGTGCAGGCACATGCCAAGACCCAAATCTAACCGTACACAGACATAACCCTAACCCTACACTTAAGCCTAATGTTAACCTAACCCTGAAACAAGACCTATCACTAATCGAAAGCCAAACACAAACCCCAAGACCGAAACACATTCACTGAACCTTCCTGCCAACCCTCACCCTAACTCCTAAACCTATTCTAAACCCTTAACCCTGACCCCTACCTTAAATCTAACCCTAACCCTAACCTGTACCCTAACGCTAACCCTGTAATATTAACCCTATCTCATACCCCAAACTGTACCCTAACCCTACCCTAAAACTAACCCCTAACCCACTCCCTAACCCTATCTCTTACCCTTTTCCAAAACCGTACCCTGACCCTGATCTGACCCTAACACCTACCCAAACAGTAACCCTAACCCTAGCCCTAACCCCTATCCTAACCCTAACCCTCACCCTAACCCCAAACCTAGCCCTAACTTTAACCCTAACGCCTAACCCTAACCCCTAACCCCAACGCAGAGCCTAACCCCTAACCCTAACTGCAAACCTAAGCCCAACCCTAACTCTAACCATAACCCTAACACCAACTCTTAACCTCCTGCCCTAATCCCTAAAGCCTAAACCCTAACCCTAACTCTAAATCCTGTGCCTAACCCTAACCCTAACCCCTTTCCCTAAACCCTAACCCCCATCCTAATCCTAACCACTGACCCTTACCCTTTTCCCTCCCCCTAACCTCTAATCCATAACCATAAGCATAATCACTAACCCCTAACATCTCACCTAACCCTAACCACCAATTGCTGCCTCTCCCCTGACCCTACCATTCATTCTACCCATTCACTTACCCTGTGGTTCTGAGGAGTCCCTTCTGATGTGGACGTGGCCCCCAGCGGCACCTCTAGAGTCCTCCAGGGGTTCCTGAGGAAGCCAGGCTCCTGTGAGTGCGGACGTGGGCCCACGTGTTCCTGAGTCATAGTCAGTGGGTGGTACCTAGATAGGTACCAGAGACACCAGGTCCAGGTGAGGCCCAGGTGGGGACCAGTTACTAGATCCAGGTAAGGCCAAGCTGAGGACCAGAGTTATGAGGTCCCAGTAAGACTCAGGTGAGGCCCAGGTGGGGACCACAGTCACCAGGTCCAGGTGGGGACCAGAGTCACCAGGTCCGGGTGAGGACCAGGCAAGGACCAGATTCACCAGGTCCAAGTGAGGCCCACGTGAGGACCTAAGTAACCAGGTATGGGTGAGGCTCTGGTGGGGACCAGAATCACCAGGTCCAGGTGAGGTGCAGGTGGCAACCACACTCACCAGGTCCAGGTGAGGCCCTGGTGGGGACCAGAGTCACCAGGTACATGAGAAGCTAGAAACACTACAGCCACCAGGTCCACATGAGGTCTATGTGGGAATGAGAGTCACCAGTCACAAGTGAGGCCCAGGTGGGGATCAGACTCACAGGTCCAGGTGAGACCCAGGTGGGAACCAGTGTCACCATGTCCAGGTGTGGCCCAGGTGAAGATCAGAGTTAACAGGTCCAGGTGGGTCCCTGTTAAGGAACAGTGTAACCATGTCCTGATGCTACCCAGGTGGGTACCAGAGACACCAGGTCCAGGTGAAGCCCAGGTGGGGACCAGAGACATGAGGTCCAGGTGAGGTCCCAGTGGGAACCACAGTCACCAGGTCAGGTGAGGCCATGCTGAGGATCAGAGTCACCAGTTCCAGGTGAGGCCCAGGTGGGGCCAGAGTCACCTGGTACAGAAGAGGCTAAAGTGAGGACCAGAGTTACCAGGTCCAGGTGAGTCCCAGTAGGGAATAGAGTAACCATGTCCCGATGATGCCCAGGTAGGGACCAGAGTCACCAGGTCCAGATGAGGCCCAGGTGGGGAGCATATTCACTAGGTCCAAGTGAGGCCCAGTTGTGGACCAGAGTCACCAGGTCTAGTTGAGGCCTAGAGGGGTACCAGAATCACCTGGTCCAGGTGACATCCAGATGGGGACCAGAGTCACCAGGTCAGGGTGAGGCCCAGAGGGGTTCCAGAGTCATCATGTCCAGGTGAGGCTCAGGTGTAGAACAGAGTAACCAGGCCCCAATGATGCCCAGGTGAGGACCAGAGTCACCAGGTCTGGGTGAGGCCCAGATAGGATCAGTCACCAGTTCCAGGTGAGGCCAAGAAGGAGTCCACAGCAATCAGGTCCAGGTGAGGCCCAGACGGGGACCAGATTCACCAGGTCCAGGTGAGGCCCAGGTGGTGACCAGAGTCAACAGGTCCGGGTGAGGACCAAGTAAGGACCAGATTTACCAGGTCCAAGTGAGGCCCACATGGGGACCTGAGTCACCAGGTACGGGTGAGGCCCAGGTGGCAACCACACTCACCAGGTCCAGGTGAGGGCAACCTGAAGGCCAGAGTCACCAGATCCAGGTGAGGACCTGGTGGGGACCGGAGTCACCAGGTAAATGTGAGGCTAGAAAGACACCACAGTCACCAGGTCCAGGTGTGGTTCATGTGGGAACGAGAATCACCAGGTCCAGATGAGACCCAGGTGGGAACCACAGTCACCAGGTCCAGATTGAGGCCCAGGTGAGGCCCAGAGTCATCAGGGCCAGGTGAGGCCAAAGTGTGGATCAAAGTTATCAGGTCCAGGTGAGTCCCAGGTGGGGAACAGAGTAACCATGTCCCAATGATGCCTAGGTGGGACCAGAGTCACAAGGTCCAGACAAGGCCCAAGTGAGGAGTAGATTCACCAGGTCCAGTTGAGGCCCAGTTGAGGACCAGAGTCCTCAGCTCTGGGTGAGGCCCAGCGGGGGACCAGAGTCACCCGGTCCAGGTGATATCCAGGTGGGGACCAGAGTCACCACGTCAGGTGAGGCCCAGAGGGGGACGAGAATCACTAGGTCCAGGTGAGGCCCCGATGTGGAACTGAGTAACCAGGTCCCATGATGCCCATGTGAGGACCAGATTCACCAGGTCCAGGTGAGGTCCATGTGGGAACCAGTCACCTCGTCCAGGTGAGGCCCAGGTGGGACCACAGTCACCAGGTCAGGGTGAGGTCCAGAGGGAGACCAGAGTCACCAGGTCCAGGTGAGGCCCAGGTGTAGAAGAGAGTAACCAGGTCCCAATGATGCGCAGGTAAGGACCAGAGTCACCAGGTCCAGGGGAGGCCCAAATGTGGATCAGAGTCGTTTTGTTCCAGGTGAGGCCAGAAGGAGACCACAGGAACCAGGTCCAGGAGAGCCCCATATAGGAACCAGAGCCACCAGATCCAGGTGAGGTCCAGGTGGGGACCACAGTCACAAGGTCCAGGTGAGGCCCAGGTGGCAACAAGATTCACCAAGCCCAGGTGAGACCCAGGTGGTGACCAGAGTCACCAGGTCCAGGTGAGGACCAGGTAAGGACCAGATTCACCAGGTCCAAGTGAAGCCCGGGGGGGTGGGGGAACCAGAGTCACCAGGTAAGGGTGAGGCCCAGAGGGGGACCAGAGTAACCAGTTTAGTTTGAGGTCCAGAGTGGAACCAGAGGTCCCCGGTCAAAGTGAGGCCCAGGTGTGGAATAGAGTATCCAGGTCCCAATGATGCCTAGGTGAGGACCAGAGTCACTAGGGCCATGCAAGGCCCAGACGAGGATCAGAATCACCAGGTCCTGGTGAGGAATAGGAGACCACAGTCACCAGTATCAGGTGAGCCCCATGTGGGAACCAGAGCCACTATATCCAGCTGAGTCCCAGGTCCATGTGAGGCCCACGTGAGGACCAGATTCATCAGGTCGAATTGAGGCATAGCTGGGGACAAGAGTCACCAGGTCTGGGAGAGGCCTAGGTGGGGACAAGATTCACCATGTCTGAGGTCAAAGTGGGGACGAGAGTCACCAGGTCCAGGTGAGGCCAAACCGAGGACCAGAATCACCAGATCCAGGTGAGGTCCATGTTGGAAAGAGAGTCACCAGGTCCAGGAGAGGTCCAGGTGGGGACCAGCGTCACCAGGTACAGGGGAAGCCCTTGAAAGAACCAGAGTCAACAGTTCAAGGTGAGGCGCAGGTGGCAACCAGAGTCAGCAGGTCTGGGTGAGGCCAAGGTGGGGACCACAGTCACCAGGTCCAGGTGAAACCAAGCTAAGGACCAGAGACACCAAATCCAGGTGAGGCCCAGGGGGATGGGGACTGGAGTCACCAGGTACAGGTGAGGCTAGAACAGCAGAGACACCAGGTCCAGGTGAGGTTCATGTGGGAACCAGAGTCACAGGTCCAGGTGAGGTTCATGTAGGAACCAGAGTCACCAGGTCCAGGGAGGCCCAAGTGAGGACCAAAGTTAAATGTTCCAGAGTCTCACTTGGGAAACAGATTAAACATATCCCAATCATGCCCAGGTGGGTACAAGAGTCACCAGGTCCAGGTGATACCCAGGAGGGGAACAGATTCACCAGGACCAGGTAAGGCTCAGGTGGAACTAAGTCACATGGTTTGGGTGAGGCCTAGTTGGGGACAAAAGTCATAAGACCACTCGAGGCCCAGGTGGGAACACAGTCACCAGGTCCAGGTGAGGCCAAGCTAAGTACCAGTGGCACCAGGTCTAGCTGAGGCCCAGTTAGGGACTGGAGTGACCAAGTATAGGTTAGTTTAGAAGGACACCATAGTCATTAAAATGCAGCTAGTGGGATCCCTGGGTGGCACAGTGGTTTAGTGCCTGCCTTTGGCCCAGGGCGCGATCCTGGAGATCCGGGATCGAGTCCCACGTCAGGCTCCCGGTGCATGGAGCCTGCTTCTCCTCCCTCTGCCTGTGTCTCTGCCTCTCTCTCTCTCTGTGACTAACATAAATAAAATAAAATTCTTTAAAAAAAAAACACAGCTAGTTGAAAGCTGGCTTCTAGGGATGCTGCCTTTTGAGAGCTGAGCCCAGGGCAGGACTGTCCCCTATCCTGACTTCCTGTAGACATAGCTCCTACATCCTTCAGTGAGGTGCTAGAAGAGGTTGTGTGAAAAGCATGTGGAAGTGTCAGGATACCTGAGTCCAATACAGTGATTTCCAACAGCCTAGTTAAATTAGAATCCTGCCTTCTCAATTAGAGTGTCGCCAGGTGTAACTCCCATGTTTCAGTGGGAAGCAGACATCTGCCTGCCAGGGATACGCAAGTCTGAGAGGTGAGCTTATGGCCTGTATGTCCCACATCCTGACTGCCTGTATGGTCTGTTTCCACAGCATTTCCTTCTATGCGTGGCAGTTGCAGAGTGAGGACCAAGCGTCTACCTTGTCAGTGTCGCGCCTAGTGGACAGCTGCCTCCAAGGCCTCCAGTGGATTGAGCTTGTTGCTTGTACCTCCCACATGCTGACCCCCTGTACGCTTCGCTTCCAAAGGACTTCATTCGATATGAGACGCAGGATTGGTGAGAGGCAAGTGTCTCTTAGCTGAACCCAGTGACTTCTGAGGAATTCCTCCCTCAGATGGGAGCTACATACTAACTTCCAAAGCTGAGTACCACGTTGAATGCCGTCTCTCTGAGGAACTTCGTTCTGCGAGATGAGCTTACCCGTGGTCCTGCACTGCCTGCAGATGGAGTTACGAACATCCTCCCAAGACATGTTTGTCAGAAGCTCATGGGACGCAAGGGGTAAGCTGCAGGCTTCAATGGTTGTGTCTCCAGGTGCAGTAGAGCGGTATTCACGGAACGACCTGACTCACAATGCTGCTACGTTCTCACGGCCATAAGAATGCAGCTACTAGAAAGCTGGCTTCGATGCCTGCTTCCCTTTGAGAGCTGAACTGAGGGCAGGACCCCCTCACATCCTGCCTGCACGTAGGTATAGCTGCTGACATCCTTATGTGAGGTGCTGGGAGAGGTTGTGAGAAAGGCCAGGTTGTGTAAGCGACTGTCCTCTACTCAAGTGTCCTGAGGTGAATACAACGATGTACGACGGCCTTCATCAATTACAGTGTAGGTAGGATTTAACTCCCATGGATGAGTGGGTAGCAGACATGGCCTCCCAGGCATACATACTCCTGAGAGTTGAGCTTACGGCCTGTACCTCAAACTTCGCTGTTAACAGGCCTAGGCTCGATGCGTGACAGAAATGTTGTGAGACGTAAGCGGAAGGTGCCGGCCCACAAGACTAGTGTCTCCAAGCTCAATCCAGCGATGTCCGAGTAATTCCTGTCAGACTGGTGCTACCTACTAAGTTCCAAACGTGAGAAGCTGGCTGAACGCCTTGTCCAAAGGCAAATTCCTTGTGAGATTTGAGCTCACACTCAGTCATTCACGGTTCCACACTGCCTGCAGAATGAGTTTCGAACATCTTCACCTGGGACATTTGTGGTTGAGGCTTGTGAGACGCAAGTGGAAAAAGGCAGGCCTGGAGTGTGTCTCCAGGTGCAGTAGAGCGGTGTTCCTGGAGCCTACTGACATAGAGTACTGTTACCTTCTCGCGGCCCTAAGAATGCAGCTATTTGAACGCTGGCTTCCAATCTGCTTCCTTGTGAGAGCTGAGCTGAGGGGAGGACCCTCCTGCATCCTGACTGCCTGGAGACGTAGATCCTAACATCCTTCTGTTAGGTGCTGGTAGAGGTTGGTGTGAAAAGCATGTGGAAGCGACAGGCCTGTCCTCACGTGTATCGAGTTGAATACATCGATTGTTAATGCTCTTCTTCAGTTAGAGTTTCGCCAGGATATAACTCCCATGTTTTAGTGGGAAGCAGACATCTGCCTGCCAGGGATACGAACGTCTGAGAGGTGAGCTTATGGCCTGTATGTCCCACATCCTGACTGCCTGTACGGTCCGGTTCCGCAGCATTTCCTTCTATGCGCTGCAGTTGCGGAAGGAGAACCAAGCTTCTACCTTGTCAGTGTGGCGCTTCGCGGACTGCTGCCGCCACGTCCTGCAGTGGATTGAGCTTATTGCTTGTACCTCCCACATGCTGACCCCCTGTACATTTCGGACTTCATTCGATACGAGACGCAAGTTTAGTGAGAGGCAAGTGTCTCTTAGCTAAGTTCAGCGACTTCTGAGGAATTCCTCCCTCAGATGGGAGCTCCATACTAACTTCCAAAGCTGAGTACCACGTTGAATGCTGTCTCTCTGAGGAACGTCGTTCTGCCAGATGAGCTTACCCGCGGTCCTGCACTGCCTGCAGATGGAGTTACGAATATCCTCCCAAGACATGTTTATCAGAAGCTCATGGGACGCAAGGGGTAAAATGCAGGCTTCAATGGTTGTGTCTCCAGGTGCAGTAGAGCGGTATTCACGGAACGACCTGACTCACAAAGCTGCTACGTTCTCACGGCCATAATAACGCAGCTAGTAGAAGGGTGGCTTCGACGCCTGCTTCCTTTTGAGAGCTGACCTGAGGGCAGGACCCCCTCGCATCCTGCCTGCCCGTAGATATAGCGGCTGACATCCTTACATGAGGTGCTGGGAGAGGTGGTGAGAAAGGCCAGGTTGTGTAAGCGACTGTCCACTACTCACGTGTCCTGAGTTGAATGCAGCGTTGTACGACGGCCTTCATCAATTACAATGTTGCTAGGTTCTAACTCCCATGTATCAGTGGGTAGCAGACATCGGCCTCCCAGACACACACACTCTTGAGAGTTGAGCTTACGGCCTGTATCTCCCACATCCTCTGAGCAGGTACACTTCGCTAACAGGCCTAGGCTCGATGCGTGACAGAAGTGTTTTGAGAGGTAAGCGGAATGTGCCGGCCCACAAGACTAGTGTCTCCAAGCTCAATCCAGCGATGTCCGAGTAATTCCTGTCAGACTGGTGCTACCTACTAAGTTCCAAACGTGAGAAGCTGGCTGAACGCCTTGTCCAAAGGCAAATTCCTTGTGAGATTTGAGCTCACACTCAGTCCCTCACGGTTCCACACTGCCTGCAGAATGAGTTTCGAACATCTTCACCAGAGACATTTGTGGCTTGAGGCTTGTGAGACGCAAGTGGAATAAGGCAGGCCTGGAGTGTGTCTCCAGGTGCAGTAGAGCGGTGTTCCTGCAGCCTCCTAACATAGAGTACTGCTACCTTCTCGCGGCCCTAAGAACGCAGCTACTTGAACGCTGGCTTCCAATCTGCTTCCTTGTGAGAGCTGAGCTGAGGGGAGGACCCTCCTGCATCCTGACTGCCTGGAGACGTAGATCCTAACATCCGTATGTTAGGTGCTGGAAGAAGTTGGTGTGAAAAGCATGTGGAAGCGACAGGCCTGTCCTCACGTGTATTGAGTTGAATACATCGATTTTTAATGGTATTCTTCAGTTAGAGTGTCGCCAGGATGTACTCCCATGTTTCAGTGGGAAGCAGACATCTGCCTGCCAGGGATATGCACGTCTGAGAGGTGAGCTTATGGCCTGTATGTCCCACATCCTGACTGCCTGTACGGTCCGCTTCCACAGCATTTCCTTCTACGCGTGGCAGTTGCGGAAGGAGAACCAAGCGTCTACCTTGTCAGTGTCGTGCCTAGCGGACAGCTGCCTCCAAGGCCTCCAGTGGATTGAGTTTATTGCATGCTCACCCCTTGTACGCTTCGCTTCCAAACGACTACATTCGATACGAGACGCAAGTTTGGTGAGAGGCAAGTGTCTCTTAGCTGAACCCAGTGACTTCTGAGGAATTCCTCCCTCAGATGGGAACTACATACTAACTTCCAATGCTGAATACCACGTTGAATGCCGTCTCTCTGAGGAACTTCCTTCTGCGAGATGAGCTGACTGCGGTCCTGCACTGCCTGCAGATGGAGTTACGAACATCCTCCCAAGACATATTTGTCAGAAGCTCATGGGACGCAAGGGGTAAGCTGCAGGCTTCAATGGTTGTGTCTCCAGGTGCAGTAGAGCGGTATTCACGGAACGACCTGACTCACAATGCTGCTATGTTCTCACGGCCATAAGAACGCAGCTAGTAGAAAGCTGGCTTCGACGCCTGCTTCCTTTTGAGAGCTGACCTGAGGGCAGGACACCCTCGCATCCTGCCTGCCCATAGATATAGCTGCTGACATCCTTACGTGAGGTGCTGGGAGAGGTTGTGAGAAAGGCAAGGTTGTGAAAGCGGCTAGCCTCTACTCTCCTGTCCTGAGTTGAATGCAGCGATGTACGACGGCCTTCGTCAATTACAGTGTGGCTAGGTTCTAACTCCCATGTATGAGTGGGTAGCAGACATCGGCCTCCCAGACATACACAGTCTTGAGAGTTGAGCTTACGGCCTGTACCTCCCACATCCTGTGTGCAGGTACACTTCGCTGCTAACAGGCCTAGGCTCGATGCGTGACAGAAGTGTTGTGAGAGGTAGCGGAAGGTGCCGGCCCACAAGACTAGTGTCTCCAAGCTCAATCCAGCGATGTCCGAGTAATTCCTGTCAGACTGGTGCTACCTACTAAGTTCCAAACGTGAGAAGCTGGCAGAGCGCCTTGTCCAAAGGCAACTTCCTTGTGAGATTTGAGCTCACACTCAGTCCCTCACGGTTCCACACTGCCTGCAGAATGAGTTTCGAACATCTTCACCAGAGACATTTGTGGCTTGAGGCTTGTGAGACGCAAGTGGAATAAGGCAGGCCTGGAGTGTGTCTCCAGGTGCAGTAGAGCGGTGTTCCTGCCGCCTCCTAACATAGAGTACTGCTACCTTCTCACGGCCCTAAGAACGCAGCTACTTGAACGCTGACTTCCAAATATGCTTCGTTGTGAGAGCTGAGCTGAGGGGAGGTCCCTCCTGCATCCTGACTGCCTGGAGACCTAGATCCTAATATCCATATGTTAGGTGCTGGAAGAAGTTGGTGTGAAAAGCATGTGGAAGCCACAGGCCTGTCCTCACGTGTATCTGAGTTGAATACAGCGATGTCTAACGGCCTTCTTCAATTAGAGTGTCACCAGGTTGTAACTCTCATGCTTCAGAGGGAAGCAGAAATCTGCCAGCCAGCAATACGCGTGTCTGAGGGGTGAGCTTATGACCTGTATGTCCCACATCCTGACTGCCTGTACGGTCCGCTTCCACAGTATTTCCTTCTATGCGTGGCAGTTGCAGAAGGAGAACCAAGCGTCTACCTTGTCAGTGTCGCGCCTAGTGGACAGCTGCCTCTAAGGCCTCCAGTGGATTGAGTTTGTTGCTAGTACCTCCCACATGCTCACCCCTTGTAAGCTTCGCTTCCAAAGGACTTCATTCGATACGAGACGCAAGTTTGGTGAGAGGCAAGTGTCTCTTAGCTGAATCCAGTGACTTCTGAGGAATTCCTCCCTCAGATGGGAGCTACATACTAACTTCCAAAGCTGTGTACCACGTGAATGCTGTCTCTCTGAGGAAATTCCTTCTGGGAGATGAGCTGAGCGGTCCTGCACTGCCTGCAGATGGAGTTACGAACATCCTCCCAAGACATGTTGTCAGAAGCTGATGGGACGCAAGGGGTAAGCTGCAGGCTTCAATGGTTGTGTCTCCAGGTGCAATAGAGTGGTATTCACGGAACGACATGACTCACAATGCTGGTACGTTCTCACAGCCATAAGAACGCAGCTAGTAGAAAGCTGGCTTCGACGCCTGCTTCCTTTTGAGAGCTGACCTGAGGGCAGGACACCCTCGCATCCTGCTTGCCCGTAGATATAGCGGCTGACATCCTTATGTGAGGTTCTGGGAAAGGTTGTGAGAAAGGCAAGGTTGTGGACGCGACTGTCCTATGTTCACGTTTCCTGAGTTGAATGCAGCGATGTACGACGGCCTTCGTCAATTACAGTGTGGCTAGGTTCTAACTCCCATGTATGAGTGGGTAGCAGACATCGGCCTCCCAGACATACACACTCCTGAGAGTTGAGCTTATGGCCTGTACCTCCCACTTCCTGTGTGCAGGTACACTTCGCTGCTAAGAGGCCTAGGCTCGATGCGTGACAGAAGTGTGAGAGGTAAGCAGGAAGGTGCCGTCCCAGCAAGACTAGCTGTCTCCAAGCTCAATCCAGCGATGTCCGAGTAATTCCTGTCAGACTGGTGCTGGTGCTACCTACTAAGTTCCAACGTGAGAAGCTGGCTGATCGCCTTGTCCAAAGGCAACTTCCTTGTGAGATTTGAGCTTACACTCAGTCCCTCACGGTTCCACACTGCCTGCAGAATGAGTATTGAACATCTTCACCAGAGACATTTGTGGCTTGAGGCTTTTGAGACGCAAGTGGAATAAGGCAGGCCTGGAGTTTGTCTCCAGGTGCAGTAGAGCGGTGTTCCTGCCGCCTCCTAACATAAAGTACTGCTACCTTCTCGCGGCCCTAAGAACGCAGCTACTTGAACGCTGGCTTCCAAGTCTGCTTCCTTCTGAGAGCTGAGCTGAGGGGAGGACCCTCCTGCATCCTGACTGCCTGGAGACGTAGGTCCTAACATCCTTATGTTAGGTGCTGGAAGAGGTTGGTGTGAAAAGCATGTGGAAGCGACAGGCCTGTCCTCACATGTATCGAGTTGGATACAGCGATACCTAACTGCCTTCTTCAATTAGAGTGTCGCCAGGTTGTAACTTCCATGTTTCAGTGGGAAGCAGACATCTGCCTGCCAGGGATACGCACGTCTGAGAGGTGAGCTTATGGCCTGTATGTCCCACATCCTGACTGCCTGTATGGTCCGATTCCGCAGCATTTCCTTCTTTGGGTTGGGGTTAGGTTTCGGAATAGGGTTAAGGTTATTTTTAGCGTTAGGGTGGGGGTTGGGGTTGGGCTTGGAGTTAGGGATCCTTTAGGGTTAGGGATAGGGTTAGGGTTATGATTCGGGTTAGGGTTCGGGTTCGGATTAGGGTTAGGGTTAGGGTAGGGTTAGGGTTCGGTTAATGGTTCGGGTTGGGGTTGGGTTGAGTGTAGGTTTGGGGTGAGGGTTAGGGTTAGGGTACAGGTAAGGGTTATGGTCGGGTTAGGTTTAGGGTTGGGGTTGGGGTTGGGGTTAGGTTTCGAGTTAGGGTTAGGGTTAGGGCAATGGTTAGGTTTCGGGTTAGAATTATGTTCAGGTTAGGGTTCGGGTTTGGGTTAGGTTTCGGGTTAGAGTTAGGGTTCGGGTTAGGTTCGCTTTAGGGTTCGGGTTCCGGTTCAGGTTAGGGTTAGGGTTAGGGATAGGGTTAGGGTTCGGGTTAGGGTCAGGGTTAGGATTAGGGTTAGGGTTAGGGTTAGGGTTCGGATTCGGGTTAGGGTTAGGCTTAGGGTTAGGTTAGGTTTAGGGTTCGGGTTAGGTAGGTTAGGGTTCGGGTTCGGGTTAGGGTTAGGGTTAGGGGTTGTGTTGGGGTTTCAGTTTAGGGTTAGGTTTAGGGTTAGGGTTAGGGTTCGGGTTTGGGTTTAGGTTTAGTGTTAGGATTTGCTTAGGGTAGGTTTAGGGTTTGGGTTGGGTTAGAGTTAGAGTTAGGTTGGGGCTTTGGGTTAGGGTTAGATAGTGTGTCGTGTTAGGGTTAGGTTTAGAGTTCGGCTTAGGGTTCGGGATTCGGGTAGGTTAGGGTTAGGTTTTCTGTTTAGGGTTCGGTGTTGGTTTGAGTTCGGGTTAGGGTTTGGGTTAGTTTCGTTTAAGGTCTCAGGTAGGGTTAGGGTTTGGGTTAGTGTTGGGTTAGCCTTCGGTTGGTTTTCGGGTTCGGGTTTGGGTTAGGGCGTTAGGGTTGGTGTTGGGGTTCGGTTTCTGTATAGGGTTAAGGTTAGGTTTAGCGGTAGGTTAGGGTTCAGGTTAGGGTGGGGGTTGGGGTTGGGGTTGGGGTTAGGGTTAGGGTTAGAGTAAGGGTTAGTGTTAGATTTGGTGTTGGGGTGTAGGCGTTAGGGTTAGGGTTTGGGTTGGTTAGGGTTGGGTTAGGTTGGGTTGGGTTTGGGTTAGGGGTTACGGGTTAGGTTGGTTTTGGGTGGTAGGTGTTTAGGTTAGGTTAGGTTCGGGTTTGTTAGGTTAGGGTGTCGGTTAGGGTTTGGGTTGAGGGTTGGGTATAGGTTACTTAGGGTTAGGTTGGGTTAGGGGTTAGGGTTAGGGTTGGGTTAGGTTCGTTAGGGTTAGGGTTAGGATTAGGTTAGGGTTGGTTTCGGGTTCGGGTTAGGTTAGGTTTGGGTTGGGTGTTGGGTTAGGTTAGGGTTTAGGTATAGGTTCGGTTAGTGTTAGGGTTAGGGTTAGGTTAGGGTTAGGGTTAGTTAGGGTTAGGGTTAGGTACGGTTAGGGTTAGGGTTAGGTTGGGTTAGGGTTAGGTTAGGTTAGGTTCGGTTCGGGTTCGGTTAGGTTTATGGGTTAGGTTAGGTTAGGTTAGGGTTCGTAGTTAGTTAGGGTTCGGTGGTTAGGGTAGGGTTGGTAGGTTAGGGTTGGTTTAGGTTGTGGTTAGTAGGTTCGGTTTAGGGTTCGGTTAGGTTAGGGTTAGGGTTGGTTTAGGGTGTAGTTAGGGTTCGGTGTTAAGGTTAGGGTTTAGGTTAGTTCGGGTAGGGTTCGGGTTATAGGTTAGGGTTAGGTTAGGGTTCGTTAGGGTTAGGGTTAGGGTTGGGTTAGGGTTTGGGTTGGGTTGGGTTAGGGTTAGTTTGTGTTTAGGGTTCGGGTTCGGGTTCGGGTTCTTGGGTTAGGGTTAGGGTTTCGGTATTAGTGGTGTTCAGGTTGGGTTGTTGGGTTGGGTTGGGGTTGGGTTAGGTTAGGGTTAGGTGTTAGGAGTTAGGGTTAGGGTAGGAGTTAGGTGGTAGGTTTGGGTTTGGGGTTAGAGTTTTAGGTTAGGGTAGTAGGGTTTAGGGTTAGGGTTGGGTTAGGGTTAGGGTTAGGGTTCGGTTAGGTTAGGGTTAGGGTTATCGGTTACGGGTTAGGGTTAGGGTTTCGGTTCGGGATTCAGGTTAGGGTTAGGGTTAGGTTAGGTTTCGGGTTAGGTTATGGGTTAGGGTTGGTTTAGGTTCGGTTTTTGGGTTAGGGTTTGGGTTAGGGTTGGTTAGGGTTAGGGTTAGGGTTAGGGTTAGTTGGGTTAGGTTTGGGTTGGTTAGGGTTATGGTTAGGTTAGGGTTCGTGTTAGGTTAGGTTAGGTGTTAGGGTTTCGGTTTAGGGTCGTTGGGTTGGTAGGTTGGGTTAGGTTAGGGTTGGGGTTGGGTTCGGGTTGGGTTCGGGTTCGGGTTCGGGTTAGGGTTAGTTTTGGAGTTTCGGGTTCAGTTTGGTAGGTTAGGGTTAGGGTTAGGGTTGGTTTATGGTGAGTTGGGGTTGGGGTTGTGGTTTGGTTGGGTTGGGGTTGGTTTGGGTGTTAGGTTAAAGTTAGGGTTAGGGTAGGTTAGGGTTGGGTCAGGGTAGGTTGTAGTTGGTGGTTGGGGTTAGGGTTAGGGTTAGGGCCTCGGATTTGGGTTAGGGTTAGGGTTCTGTAGTGTTAGGTTTGGGTTAGGTTTAGTGTTAGGGTTCGGGTTAGGGTTAGGGGTTAGGTTTAGGGTTAGGGTTAGGTTGTGGGTTAGGGTTAGGGTTAGGGGTTTGGGTTCGGGTTTCGGGTTCGCGTTAGTGTTTGGGTTAGGTTTAGGGTTAGGGTTAGTGTTCGTGTTAGGGTTAGGGTTAGGGTTCAGGTCCTGTTAGGGTTAGGGTTAGGATTAGGGTTCGTGTTGGGGTTCAGTTTAGGGTTAGGTTTAGGGTTAGGGTTAGGGTTAGATTTAGGGTTCGGGTTAGGGTTAGGGTTAGGATAAGGGTTAGAGTTAGGTTTCGGGTTATGGTTATGGTTAGGATTAGTGTTCATGTTAGGGATAGGGTTAAGGTTTGGCTTAGGGTTCGGGTTCAGGTTATGGTTAGGGTTAGGTTTGGTTTAGGGTTCGTGTTAGGGTTTGCGTTTGTGTTAGGTTTCGTTTTAGGTCTTCGAAAGGGTTATGGTTCAGGACACTGTTGGGGTTAGGCTTCCAGTTGAGTTTCCGGTTCGGGTTGGTGTTGGGGTTAGGTTTCAGATTAGGGCTACGGTTAGGTTGAGGGTTAGGGTTAGGTTTCAGGTTAGGGTGGGGGTTGGGTTTGGGGTTGAGGTTGGGGTAAGGATTAGGGGTATGGTAGGGGTTGGTGTTAGATTTGGGGTTGGGTTAGGTTTAGGGTTAGGTTTGGTATTGTGGTTGTGGTTGGGGTTGGGTATAAGTTTAGGGTTGGGATTGGGGTTAGGGACAGGGTTAGGGTTTGGTTTCGGTTTAGGGTTAGGAGTGGGGTCAGGGTTAGGGTTTGGGTTAGGGTTCGGGTTCGGGTTGGGGTTAGGTTTAGGGTTAGGGTTTGTGTTAGGGTTAGGGTGAGGGTTAGGGTTCGCAGCTACTTTAACGCTGGCTTCCAAGTATGCTTCCTTGTGAGAGCTGAGCTGAGGGGAGGACCCTCCTGCATCCTGACTGCCTGGAGACGTAGGTCATAACATCCTTATGTTAGGTGCTGGAAGAGGTTGGTGTGAAAAGCATGAGGAAGCGACAGGCCTGTCCTCACATGTATCTGAGTTGAACACAGCGATTTCTAATGGTCTTCAATTAGAATGTCGCCAGGTGTAACTCCCATGTTTCAGTGGGAAGCAGACATCTGCCTGCCAGGGATACACACGTCTGAGAGGGGAGCTTATGGCCTGTATGTCCCACATCCTGACTGCCTGTACGGTCTGCTTCCACAGCATTTCCTTCTATGCGTGGCAGTTGCGGAGTGAGAACCAAGCGTCTACCTTTTCAGGGTCTCGCCTAGTGGACAGCTGCCTCCAAGGCCTCCAGTGGATTGAGCTTGTTGCTTGTATCTCCCACAAGCTGACCCCTTGTTCACTTCGCTTCCAAAGTACTTCAATCGATACGAGACGCAAGTTTTGTGAGAGGCAAGTGTCTTAGCTGAATCAAGCGACTTCTGAGGAATTCCTCCCTCAGATGGGAGCTTCATACTAACTTCCAAAGCTGAGGACCACGTTGAATGCCGTCTCACTGAGGAAGTTCGTTCTGCGAGATGAGCTGACCCGCGGTCCTGCACTGCCTGCAGATCGAGTTAGGAACATCCTCCCAAGACATGTTTGTCAAAAGCTCATGGGACGCAAGGGGTAAGCTGCAGGCTTCAATGCTTGTGACTCCAGGTGCAGTAGAGCGGTATTCACGGAACGACCTGATTCACAATGGTGCTACGTTCCCACTGCCATAAGAACGCAGCTAGGAGAAAGCTGGCTTCGACGCCTGCTTCCTTTTGAGAGCTGACCTGAGGGCAAGACCCACTCGCATCCTGCCTGCGCGTAGATATAGCTGCTGACATCCTTACGTGAGGTGCTGGGAGAGGTTGTGAGAAAGGCAAGTTTGTGGAAGCGACTGTCCTCTACTCACGTGTCCTGATTTGAATACAGCGATCTCGAAGGCCTTCGTCAATTACAGTGTGGCTAGGTTCTAACTCCCATGTATGAGTGGGTAGCAGACATCGGCCTCCCAGACATACACACTCCTGAGAGTTGAGCTTATGGCCTGTACCTCCCACATCCTGTGTGCAGGTACACTTCGCTGCTAACAGGCCTAGGTTCGATGCGTGACAGAAGTGTGAGAGGTAAGCGGAAGGTGCCGGCCCACAAGACTAGTGTCTCCAAGCTCAATCCAGCGATGTCCGAGTAATTCCTGTCAGACTGGTGCTACCTACTAAGTTTCAAACGTGAGAAGCTGGCTGATCGCCTTGTCCAAAGCCAACTTCCTTGTGAGATTTGAGCTCACACTCAGTCCCGCACAGTTCCACACTGCCTGCAGAATGAGTTTGGAACATCTTTACCAGGGACATTTGTGGCTTGAGGCTTGTGAGACGCAAGTGGAATAAGGCAGGCCTGTTGTGTGTCTCCAGGTGTAGTAGAGCGGTGTTCCTGCAGCCTCCTAACATAGAGTACTGCTACCTTCTCGCAGCCCTAAGAACGCAGCTACTTGAATGCTGGCTTCTAAGTCTGCTTCCTAGTGCGGGCTGAGCTGAGGGGAAGACCCCCCTGCATCCTGACTGCCTGGAGACTTAGGTCCTAACATCCTTATGTTAGGTGCTGGAAGAGGTTGGTGTGAAAAGCATGTGGAAGCAACAAGCCTCTTCTCACGGTTGTCTGAGTTGAATACTGCGATACCTAACGGCCTTCTTCAATTAGAGTGTCACCATGTTGTAACTCCCATGTTTCAGTGGGAAGCAGACATCTGCCTGCCAGGGATACGCACGTCTGAGAGGTGAGCTTATGGCCTCTATGTCCCACATCCTGACTGCCTGTACGGTCTGCTTCCACAGCATTTCCTTCTATGCGTGGCAGTTGCGGAGTGAGACCGAAGTGTATACCTTGTCAGGGTCGCGCCTAACGGAGAGCTGCCTCAAGGGCCTCCAGTGGATTGAGCTTATTGCTTGTACATCCCACATGCTGACTTCCTGTCCGCATCGCTTCCAAACGACTACATTCGATACGAGATGCAAGTTTGGTGAGAGGCAAGTGTCTCTTAGCTGAATCCAGCAAATTCTGAGGAATTCCTCCCTCAGATGGGAGCTACATACTAACTTCAAAAGCTGAGTACCACATTAAATGCCGTCTCTCTGAGGAACTTCCTTCTGCGAGATGCGCTGACCCGCGGTCCTGCACTGCCTGCAGATGGAGTTACGAACATCCTCCCAAGACATGTTTGTCAGAAGCTCATGGGACGCAAGGGGTAAGCTGCAGGCTTCAATGCTTGTGACTCCAGGTGCAGTAGAGCGGTATTCACGGAACGACCTGACTCACAAAGCTGCTACATTCTCACGGCCATAGGAACGCAGCTAGTAGAAAGCTGGCTTCGACGCCTGCTTCCTTTTGAGAGCTGAACTGAGGGCAGGACCCCCTCACATCCTGTCTGCCCGTAGATATAGTTGTTGACATCCTTAGGTGAGGTGCTGGGAGAGGTTGTGAGAAAGGCAAGGTTGTGAAAGCAGCTGGCCTCTTCTCTCGTGTCCTGAGTTGAATGCAGCGATGTCGACGGCCTTCGTCAATTACAGTGTGGCTAGGTTCTAACTCCCATGTATGAGTGGGTAGCAGACATCGGCCTCCCAGACATACACACTCCTGAGAGTTGAGCTTATGGCCTGTACCTCCCACATCCTGTGTGCAGGTACACTTCGCTGCTAACAGACCTAGGCTCGATGCGTGACAGAAGTGTGAGAGGTAAGCGGAAGGTGCCAGCCCACAAGACTAGTGTCTCCAAGCTCAATCCAGCGATGTCCGAGTAATTCCTGTCAGACTGGTGCTACCTACTAAGTTCCAAACATGAGAAGCTGGCTGATCGCCTTGTCCAAAGCCAACTTCCTTGTGATATTTGAGCTCACACTCAGTCCACACTACCTGCAGATTGAGTATTGAACATCTTCACGGTTCCACACTACCTGCAGATTGAGTATTGAACATCTTCACCAGAGACATTTGTGGCTTGAGGCTTTTGAGACACAAGTGGAATAAGGCAGGCCTGGAGTGTGTCTCCAGGTGCAGTAGAGCGGTGTTCCTGCAGCCTCCTAACATAGAGTACTGCTACCTTCTCGCGGCCCTAAGAACGCAGCTACTTGAACGCTGGCTTCCAATCTGCTTCCTTGTGAGAGCTGAGCTGAGGGGAGGACCCTCCTGCATCCTGACTGCCTGGAGACGTAGGTCATAACATCCTTATGTTAGGTGCTGGAAGAGGTTGGTGTGAAAAGCATGTGGAAGGGACCGGCCTGTCCTCATGTGTATCGAGTTGGATACAGCGAATTCTAATGGTCTTCTTCAATTAGAGTGTCGCCAGGTTGTAACTCCCATGTTTCAGTGGGAAGCAGACATCTGCCTGCCAGGGATACGCGCGTCTGAGAGGTGAGCTTATGGCCTGTGTGTCCCACATCCTGACTGCCTGTACGGTCCGATTCCGCAGCATTTCCTTCTACGGGTTAGGGTTAGGTTTCGGAATAGGGTTAAGGTTAGGTTTAGGGTTAGGGTTCAGGTTAGGGTGGGGGTTGGGTTTGGGGTTGGAGTTAGGGTTCCTTTAGGGTTAGTGTTAGGGATAGGTTTAGGGTTAGGGTCGGGTTAATGTTCGAATTAGGGTTAGTGTTAGGGTTAGGGTTAGTGTTCGGGTTCGGGTTAGGTTTAGGGTTAAGTTTCGGATTAGGGTTATGGTTAAGATTCTGGTTAGGGTTAGGGTTCAGGTCCTGTTAGGGTTAGGATTAGGGTTCGTGTTGGGGTTCAGTTAAGGTTAGGTTTAGGGTTAGGGTTAGGGTTCGGGTTAGGGTTAGGGTTCGGTTTCGGTTTAGGTTTAGGGTTAGGATTCGGGTTAGGGTTAGGGTTAAGGGTAGGTTTAGGGTTAGTTTTCGGGTTATGGTTAGGGTTAGGATTAGTGTTACTGTTATGCTTTGGGTTAGGGTTCGGCTTAGGGTTCGGGTTCGGGATTTGGTTAGGGTTAGGGTTCGGTTTAGGGTTCATGTTAGGGTTCGGGTTAGGGTTTGGGTTAGGTTTCCTTTTAGGTCCAGGGAAGGGTTAGGCTTAGGGTTAGTGTTGGGGTTAGGCTTCCGGTTGGGTTTTGGGTTCACGTTCGGGTTAGGGTTGGTGTTGGTTTTAGGGTTAAGGTTAGGTTTAGGGTTAGGGTTAGGGTTCAGGTTAGGGTCGGGGTTGGGGTTGGGGTTGGAGTTAGGGTTAGGGTTAGGGTTATGGTAAGGGTTAGTGTTATATTTGGTGTTGGGGTTAGGCTTAGGGTTAGGTTTGGGTTTGGGGTTGGGGTTGGGGTTGGGGATAGGATAGGTTTGGGTTTGGGATCCGGGATAGGGTTAGGGTTAAGGATTGGTTTCCATTTAGGGTTACGAGTGGGGTCAGGGTTAGGGTTCGGGTTAGGGTTAGGGTTCGGGTTCGGGTTTGGGTTAAGTTTCAGGTTAGGGTTTGGTTTAGTGTTCAGGTTGGGGTTGGGGTTCGGGTTCGTGTTAGGTTTAGGGTTTGGGTTAGGGTCGGGTTCGGGTTAAGGTTAAGGTTTGGCTTAGGTTTAGGGTTAGTGTTCTCATTCGGTTTAGGGTTAGTGTTGCTGTTGGGGTTGGGGTTTGGTAGGGGTTTGGGTTAGGGTTAAGGTTAGGGTTTGGGTTTGGCTTAGGGTTAGGGTTAGGGTTAGGGTTAGGGTTGGCGTTGGGGTTGGGGTTTGGGTTGGGGTTAGGTTTAGGGTTGGGATTGGGGTTAGGGTTAGGTTTAGGGTTAAGGGTAGGTTTAGTGGTTCATGTTTGGGTTAGTTTTAGGGTCAGGGTTAGGGTTAGGGTAGGGTTGTTGTTTGGGTTTGTGGTTGGGTTTAGGGTTTGGGTTCTGGTTAGGATTCGGGTTAGGGTTAGGGTTAGGGTTCGGGTTAGGTTTAGGGTTAGGGTTAGATTTAGTGTTATGGTTCGGGTTAGGAGAGGGTTCGGGTTCAGGTTAGCTTAGGAATAGAGTTTGGGTTAGGGTTAGGTCTAGGGTTTGGGTTAGGGTTAGGGTAGTGTCAGGTTTCGGATTAGGGTTCAGGTTAGGTCTAGTTTTAGGGTTAGGTTTAGGGTTGGGGTTAGGGTTCGGGTTGGGTTGAGGGTTTGGGTTCAGGTTAGCTTAGGGTTAGGGTTAGGGTTAGGGGTAGGGTTCGGGTTAGTGTTAGGGTTAGTGTTAGGGTAGGGTTAGGTATCGGATTAGGGTTCGGGTTCGGTTTAGGATTAGGATTAGGGTTGCGGTTAGGGTTAGGGTTTGGTTCGGGTTTGGTTTCGGGTTCGGGTTAGTGTTGGTTTTAGGGTTCGGGTTCAGATTAGGATTCGAGTTACGGTTAGGGTTAGGGTTCGGGTTAGGTTTAGGGTTAGGGTTAGGGTTAGGGTTAGGGTTAGGGTTCTGGTTAGGTTGAGGGTTCGGGTTCAGGTTAGCTTAGGGTTAGAGTTCGGGTTAGGGTTAGGTTTAGGGTTCGGTTTAGGGTTAGGGTTAGTGTTAGGTTTCGGGTTAGGGTTAGGGTTAGGGTTCGGGTTAGTGATAGGGTTAGGGTTAGGTTGAGGTTTAGGGTCAGCGTTCGGGTTAGGGTGAGTGTTTGGGTTCGTGTTAGGGTTAGGGTTAGGGGTAGGGTTCGGGTTAGCGTTAGGTTTAGTGTTAGGGTAGGGTTAGGTTTCGGATTAGGTTTCGGGTTCGGTTTAGGGTTAGGGTTCGGGTTAGAGTTGGGTTTAGGGTTCAGGTTGGGTTTCGGGTTCGCGTTCGGGTTAAGGTTAGTGTTGGGTTTAGGGTTCGGGTCTGATTATGTTTCGGGTTAGGGTAAGGTTAGGGTTCGGTTAATGGTTCGGGTTGGGTTTGGGGTTGGGGTTGGGTTTGGGGTTAGGGTTAGGGTTAGGGTTAGGGATAGGGTACGGTTTAGTGTTAGGGTCGGGGTAGGTTTAGGGCTCGGGTTGGGGTTGGGTTTGGTTTTGGGGTTAGGGTTCGAGTTAGGGTTAGGGTTAGGGTTCGGTTTCTGGTTAGGATTATGTTCGGGTTAGGGTTCGGTTTAGGGTTTGCTTTAGGGTTAGGGTTTCTGTTCAGTTTAGGGTTAGGGTTAGGGGTAGGTTTAGGGTTCGGTTTAGGGTTAGGATTAGGGTTATGGATAGGGTCGGGTTAGTGTTCAGATTAGGATTAGGGTTAGGGTTCGGGTTCTGATTAGGGTTATGGTTAGCGTTCTAGTTAGGGTTAGGGTTCGGGTTAGGGTTAGTTTTAGGGTTCAAGTTAGGGTTAGGGTTAGGGTTCGTGTTAGGGTTAGGGTTAGGGTTCGGGTCGTGTTAGGGTTAGGGTTAGAATTAGGGTTCGTGTTGGGGTTCAGTTTAGGGTTAGGTTTAGGGTTAGGGTTAGGGTTAGGGTTCGGGTTAGGGTTAGGGTTCGGGTTCTGGTTAGGTTTAGGGTTAGGGTTCGGGTTAGGGTTAGGGTTAAGGTTAGGGTTAGGGTTAGGTTTCGGGTTATGGTTAGGGTTAGGGTTAGGTTCTTGGGTTCTTTTTAGGGTCAGGGTTAGGGTAAGGGTTATGTTTAGGATACGAGTTAGGGTTCGGGTTAGGAGTAGGGTTAGGGTTGGGTTTTGGTGTCAGGTTCGGTTTAGGGTTAGTGTTGGGTTTAGAGTTCGGGTTCGGATTAGGGTTAGGGTTCGGGTGGGGTTAGGTTTCGGTTTATATTTCGGGTTGGGGTTGGGGTTGGGGTGGGTTTGGTGTTAGGGTTAGGGTTGGGGTAGTGGTTAGGGTAGGGTCGGGGTAGGTTTAGGGGCAGGGTTGGGGTTGGGTTATGGTTGGGGTTGGGGTTAGGGTTCTAGTTAGGGTTAGGGTTAGGTTTCGGGTTAGGATTATGTTCGGGTTAGGGTTCGGGTTAGGTTCAGGGTTCGGGTTAGGGTTCACTTTAGGGTTCGGGTTACGGTTCAGGTTAGGGTTAGGGTTAGGAATAGGGTTAGGGTTCGGGTGAGGGTTAGGTGTTAGGGTTAGGGCTCGGATTAGGGTTAGGGTTAGGGATCTGGTTAGTGTTACGTTTGGGTTAGGTTTAGTGTTAGGTTCGGGTTAGGGTTAGGGGTTACGTTTAGGGTTAGGGTTAGGTTGTGGGTTAGGGTAAGGGTTAGGTGTTCGGGTTCCGGTTCGGGTTCGCGTTAGTGTTTGGGTTAGGTTTAGGGTTAGGGTTCGGGTCGTGTTAGGGTTAGGGTTAGGATTAGGGTTCGTGTTGGGGTTCAGTTTAGGGTTAGGTTTAGGGTTAGGTTTAGGGTTCGGGTTAGGGTTAGGTTTAGGGCTCATGTTAGGGTTAGGGTTAGGATAAGGGTTTTTTTTTTTTTTCACCAAAGTGACACTTAGCATTTTTGTTTTATTAATGGCTGTATCTTTGTAAGCTCAGCTTCTTTAAAATTCAAGATGTTTCATGCAAAGTAAATGATTTAGTATCAAGACTCAACACATTCACGACCAGGTTTTTGCATTTGGGGTATGAATCTCATTATGTTATGTAGGGAATCTGTTCTATCTTAAAACTATTAGGACAGTTTTAGAAAAATAGGTTCTTTCCTTTGTAAAGGGTTAGAGTTAGGTTTCGGGTTATGGTTATGGTTAGGATTAGTGTTCATGTTACGGATAGGGTTAATGTTTGGCTTAGGGTTCGGGTTCAGGTTAGGGTTAGGGTTAGGATTCGGTTTAGGGTTCGTGTTAGGGTTTGCGTTTGGGTTTGTGTTAGGTTTCGTTTTAGGTCTTCGTAAGGGTTATGGTTCAGGACACTGTTGGGGTTAGGCTTCCAGTTGAGTTTCGGGTTCGGGTTCAGGTTAGGGTTAGTGTTGGGGTTAGGTTTCAGATTAGGGCTAAGGTTAGGTTGAGGGTTAGGGTTAGGTTTCAGGATAGGGTCGGGGTTGGGTTTGTGGTTGAGATTGGGTTAAGGGTTAGGGGTAGGGTAAGGGTTAGTGTTAGATTTGGGGTTGGGTTAGGGTTAGGGTTAGGTTTGGGGTTGTGGTTGTGGTTGGGGTTCAGTATAAGTTTAGGGTTGGGATTGGGGTTAGGGACAGGGTTAGGGTTAGGGTTTGGTTTCGGTTTAGGGTTAGGAGTGGGGTCAGGGTTAGGGTTTGGGTTAGGGGTCGGGTTCGGGTTAGGTTTAGGGTTAGGGTTCGTGTTAGGGTTCGTGTTAGGGTTAGGGTTAGTGTTTGGGTTCGCAGCTACTTTAACGCTGGCTTCCAAGTATGCTTCCTTGTGAGAGCTGAGCTGAAGGGAGGACCCTCCTGCATCCTGACTGCCTGGAGACGTAGGTCATAACATCCTTATGTTAGGTGCTGGAAGAGGTTGGTATGAAAAGCATGTGGAAGCGACAGGCTTGTCCTCACGTGTATCTGAGTTGAACACAGCGATTTCTAATGGTCTTCAATTAGAATGTCGCCAGGTGTAACTCCCATGTTTCAGTGGGAAGCAAACATCTGCCTGCCAGGGATACGCACGTCTGAGAGGGGAGCTTATCGCCTGTATGTCCCACATCCTGACTGCCTGTACGGTCTGCTTCCACAGCATTTCCTTCTATGCGTGGCAGTTGCGGAGTGAGAACCAAGCGTCTACCTTGTCAGTGTCTCGCCTACCGGACAGCTGCCTCCAAGGCCTCCAGTGGATTGAGCTTGTTGCTTGTACCTCCCACATGCTGACCCCTTGTTCACTTCGCTTCCAAAGTACTTCAATCGATAACGAGACGCATGTTTTGTGAGAGGCAAGTGTCTCTTAGCTGAATCAAGCGACTTCTGAGGAATTCCTCCCTCAGATGGGAGCTACACACTAACTTCAAAAGCTGAGTACCACGTTGAATGCCGTCTCTCTGAGGAACTTCCTTCTGCGAGATGAGCTGACCTGCGGTCCTGCACTGCCTGCAGATGGAGTTACGAACATCCTCCTAAGACATGTTTGTCAGAAGCTCATGGGATGCAAGTGGTAAGCTGCAGGCTTCAATGGTTGTGTCTCCAGGTGCATTAGAGCGGTATTCACGGAACGACCTGACTCACAATGCTGCTACGTTCTCACGGCCATAAGAACGCAGCTAGTAGAAAGCTGGCATCGACGCCTGCTTCCTTTTGAGACCTGAACTGCGGGTAGGACCCCCTCGCATCCTGCCTGTCCGTAGTTATAGCTGCTGATATTCTTATGTGAGATGCTGGGAGAGGTTGTGAGAAAGGCAAGGTTGTGAAATCGGATGGCCTCTTCTCTCCTGTCCTGAGTTGAATGCAGCGATGTACGACGGCCTTCGTCAATTACAGTGTGGCTAGGTTCTAACTCCCATGTATCAGTGGGTAGCAGACATCGGCCTCCCAGACACACACACTCCTGAGAGTTGAGCTTACGCCCTGTACCTCCCACATCCTGTGTGCAGGTACACTTCGCTGCTAACAGGCCTAGGCTCGATGCGTGAGAGAAGTGTTGTGAAAGGTAAGCGGAAGGTGCCGGCCCACAAGACTAGTGTCTCCAAGCTCAATCCAGCGATGTCTGAGTAATTCCTGTCAGACTGGTGCTACCTACTAACTTCCCAACGTGAGAAGCTGGCTGAACGCCTTGTCCAAAGGAAACTTCCTTGTGAGATTTGAGCTCACACTCAGTCGTTCACGGATCCAAACTGCCTGCAGAATGAGTTTCGAACATCTTTAACAAGGAAATTTATGGCTTGAGTCTTGGAAGACGCAAGTGGAATAAGGCAGGCCTGTTGTGTGTCTCCAGGTGCAGTAGAGCGGTGTTCCTGCAGCCTTCTAACATAGAGTACTGCTACCTTCTCGAGTCTCTAAGAAGGCAGCTACTTGAACGCTGGCTTCCAATCTGCTTCCTTGTGAGAGCTGAGCTGAGGGGAGGACCCTCCTGCATCCTGACTGCCTGGAGACGTAGGTCCTAACATCCTTATGTTAGGTGCTGGAAGAGGTTGGTGTGAAAAGCATGTGGAAGCGACTGGCCTGTCCTCACTTGTATCGAGTTAAATACATCGATTTTTAATGGTCTTCTTCAGTTAGAGTGTCGCCAGGATGTAACTCCCATGTTTCAGTGGGAAGCAGACATCTGTCTGCCAGGGATACGCACGTCTGAGAGGTGTGCTTATGGCCTGTGTGTCCCACATCCTGACTGCCTGTACGGTCTGATTCCGCAGTGTTTCCTTCTATGCGTGGCGGTTGCGGAGGGAGAACCCAGCTTCTACCTTGTCAGTGTCGAGCGTTGCGGACAGTAGCCGCCAAGGCCTCCAGTGGGTTGAGCTTGTTGCTTGTACCTCCCACATGCTGACCCTTTGAACGCTTCGCTTCCAAAGTACTTCATTCAACATGAGTTGCAAGTTTGGTGAGAGGCAAGTGTCTCTTAGCTGAATCCAGTGACTTCTGAGGAATTCCTCCCTCAGATGGGAGCTACATACTAACTTCCAAAGCTGAGTACCACGTTGAATGCCGTCTCTCTGAGGAACTTCCTTCTGCGAGATGAGCTGACCTGCGGTCCTGCACTGCCTGCAGATGGAGTTACGAACATCCTCCCAAGACATGTTTGTCAGAAGCTCATAGGACGCAAGGGGTAAGCTGCAGGCTTCAATGCTTGTGACTCCAGGTGCAGTAGAGCGGTATTCACGGACCGACCTGACTCACAAAGCTGCTCCGTTCTCACGGCCATAAGAACGCAGCTAGTAGAAAGCTGGCTTCGATGCCTGCTTCCTTTTGAGAGCTGAACTGAGGGCAAGACCCCCTCGCATCCTGTCTGCCCGTAGATATAGTTGTTGACATCCTTAGGTGAGGTGCTGGGATAGGTTGTGAGAAAGGCAAGGTTGTGAAAGCAGTGGCCTCTACTCTGCTGTCCTGAGTTGAATGCAGCGATGTACGACGGCCTTCGTCAATTACAGTGTGGCTAGGTTCTAACTCCCATGTATGAGTGGGTAGCAGACATCGGCCTCCCAGACATACACACTCCTGAGAGTTGAGCTTATGGCCTGTACCTCCCACATCCTGTGTGCAGGTACACTTCGCTGCTAACAGTCCTAGGCTCGATGCGTGACACAAGTGTTGTGGGAGGTAAGCGGAAGGTGCCGGCCCACAAGACTAGTGTCTCCAAGCTCAATCCAGCGATGTCCGAGTAATTCCTGTCAGACTGGTGCTACCTACTAAGTCCCAAACATGAGAAGCTGGCAGAGCGCCTTGTCCAAAGCCAACTTCCTTGTGAGATTTGAGCTCACACTCAGTCCCTCACGGTTCCACACTGCCTGCAGAATGAGTATTGAACATCTTCACCAGAGACATTTGTGGCTTGAGGCTTTTGAGACGCAAGTGGAATAAGGCAGGCCTGGAGTTTGTCTCCAGGTGCAGTAGAGCGGTGTTCCTGCAGCCTCCTAACATAGAGTACTGCTACCTTCTCGCGGCCCTAAGAATGCAGCTACTTGAACCCTGGCTTCCAAGTCTGCTTCCTTGTGAGAGCTGAGCTGAGGGGAGGACCCTCCTGCATCCTGACTGCCTGGAGACGTAGGTCCTAACATCCTTATGTTAGGTGCTGGAAGAGGTTGGTGTGAAAAGCATGTGGAAGCAACAGGCCTGTCCTCACGTGTATCGAGTTGGATACAGCGATACCTAACTGCCTTCTTCAATTAGAGTGTCGCCAGGTTGTAACTCCCATGTTTCAGTGGGAAGCAGACATCTGCCTGCCAGGGATACGTGCGTCTGAGAAGTGAGCTTATGGCCTGTGTGTCCCACATCCTGACTGCCTGTACGGTCCGATTCCGCAGGATTTCCTTCTATGGATTAGGGTTAAGTTTCAGAATAGGGTTAAGGTTAGGTTTAGGGTTAGGGTTCAGGTTAGGGTGGGGGTTGGGGTTGGGGTTGGAGTTAGGGTTCCTTTAGGGTTAGGGTTAGGGATAGGGTTAGGGTTCGGGTTAGGGTTAGGATTATGGTTAGGGTTAGGGTCGGGTTAGTGTTCGGATTAGGGTTAGGGTTAGGGTTCGGGTTAGGTTTAGGGTTAGTATTCGGGTTAGGGTTAGGGTTAAGGGTAGTGTTAGGGTTAGTTTTCGGGTTATGGTTAGGGTTAGGATTAGTGTTACTGTTACGCTTTGGGTTAGGGTTCGGCTTAGGGTTCGGGTTCGGGATAGGGTTAGGGTTAGGGTTCGGTTTAGGGTTCGTGTTAGGGTTCGGGTTAGGGTTTGGGTTAGGTTTCGTTTTAAGTCTCAGGTAAGGGTTAGGGTTCGGGTTAGTGTTGCGGTTAGGCTTCTGGTTGGGTTTCGGGTTCACGTTCGGGTTAGGGTTGGTGTTGGGTTTAGGTTTCGGAATAGGGTTAAGGTTAGGTTTAGGGTTAGGGTTAGGGTTCAGGTTAGGGTGGGGGTTGGGGTTGGGGTTGGAGTTAGGGTTAGGGTTAGGGTTAGGGTAAGGGTTAGTGTTAGATTTGGTGTTGGGGTTAGGCTTAGGGTTAGGTTTGGGTTTGGGGTTGTTGTTGGGGTTGGGGATAGGATAGGTTTGGGTTTGGGGTTCGGGTAGGGTTAGGGTTAGGGCTAGGTTTTCGTTTAGGGTTACGAGTGGGGTCAGGGTTAGGGTTCGGGTTATGGTTAGGGTTCGGGTTCGGGTTTGGTTTAGGTTTCGGGTTAGGGTTTGGTTTAGTGTTCAGGGTGGGGTTGGGGTTCGGGTTCGTGTTAGGTTTAGGGATCGGGTTAGGGTCGGGTTCGGGTTAGGGTTAGGTTTGGTTTAGGTTTAGGGTTAGTGTTCTCATTCTGTTTAGGGTTAGTGTTGCTGTTGGGGTTGGGGTTTGGTAGGGGTTTGGGTTAGGGTTAAGGTTAGGTTTGGGGTTCGGCTTAGGGTTAGGGTTAGGGTTAGCATTAGGGTTGGGGTTAGGGTTGGGGTTTGGGTTGGGGTTAGGGTTAGGGTTGGGTTTGGGGTTAGGGTTAGGTTTAGGGTTAGGTTTAGTGTTAAGGGTAGGTATAGTGGTTCGTGTTCGGGTTAGTTTTAGGGTCAGGGTTAGGGTTAGGGTTAGGGTTGGGTTGGGTTTTGGGGTTGGGGTTTGGTTTAGGGTTCGGGTGGGTTAGGGTCCAGTTTAGGGTTCGGGTTCCGGTTAGGATTCGGGATAGGGTTAGGGTTAGGGTTCGGGTTAGGGTTCGGGTTAGGTTTAGGGTTAGAGTTAGTTTTAGTGTTAGGGTTCGGGTTAGGAGAGGGTTCGGGTTCAGGTTAGCTTAGGGTTAGAGTTCGGGTTAGGGTTAGGTTTAGGGTTCGGGTGAGGATTAGGGTTTGTGTTCGGTTTCGGGTTAGGGTAAGGTTTAGGGTTCGGTTTAGGGATAGGTTTAGGGTTAGGGTTAGTTTGAGATTTAGGGTTAGGGTTTGGGTTAGGATTATGGTTCGAGTTTGTGTTAGGGTTCAGGTTAGGGGTAAGGTTCGGGTTAGCGTTAGGGTTAGGGTTAGGGTAAGGTTTGGTTTCGGATTAGGGTTCTGGTTAGGTTTAGGTTTAGGGTTAGGTTTAGGGTTGGGGTTTGCGTTGGGGTTGGGAAGAGGGTTCAGGTTCAGGTTAGCTTAGGGTTAGAGTTCGGGTTAGGGTCAGGTTTAGGGTTTGGTTTAGGGTTAGGGTTAGTGTTAGGTTTCGGGTTAGGATTAGAGTTACAGTTCGGGTTAGGGATAGTGTTAGGGTTAGGTTGAGGCTTAGGGTTAGTGTTCTGGTTAGTGTTAGGCTTGGGTTCGTGTTAGGGTTAGGGTTAGGGGTAGGGTTCGGGTTAGCGTTAGTGTTAGTGTTAGGGTAGGGTTAGGTATCGCATTAGGGTTCGGGTTCGGTTTATGGTTAGTATTAGGATTAGGGTTGCGGTTAGGGTTAGGGTTGTGGTTCGGGTTTGGTTTCGGGTTAGGGTTAGTGTTGGTTTTAGGGTTCGGGTTCAGATTAGGATTCGAGTTAGGGTTAGGGTTAGGGTTCAGGTTAGGGTTAGGGTTCCGGTTAGGTTGAGGGTTCGGGTTCATGTTAGCTTAGGGTTAGAGTTCGGGTTAGGGTTAGGTTTCGGGTTCGGTTTAGGGTTAGGGTTAGGGTTAGGGTTAGGTTGGGTTTAGGGTTCAGGTTGGGTTTAGGGTTCGGGTTCGGGTTAAGGTTAGTGTTGGGTTTAGGGTTCGGGTCGGATTATGTTTAGGGTTAGGGTAGTGTTAGGGTTCGGTTAATGGTTCGGGTTGGGGTTGGGTTTGGCGTTAGGGTTAGGGTTAGGGATAGGGTATGGTTTAGGGTTAGGGTCGGGGTAGGTTTAGGGCTGGGGTTGGGGTTGGGTTTGGGTTTGGGGTTAGTGTTCGGGTTAGGGTTAGGGTTAGGGTTCGGTTTAGGGTTCGTGTTAGGGTTTGGGTTAGGTTTCATTTTAGGTCTCAGGTAAAGGGTAGGATTCGGGTTAGTGTTGGGTTTAGGCTTCCGGTTGGGTTTCGGGTTCGGGTTCAGGTTAGGATTGGTGTTGGGGTTAGGTTTCGAATTAGGGCTAAGGTTAGGTGTAGGGTTAGGGTAAGGGTTCAGGTTAGGGTGGGGGTTGGAGTTGGTGTTGGGGTTGGGGTTAGGGTTAGGGTTCGTGTTAGGGTTAGGGTTAGGGTTAGGGTTAGGTTACGGGTTAGGGTTAGGGTTAGGGTTCGGTTTAGGGTCAGGGTTAGGGTTACGGTTCAGGTTAGTGTTAGGGTTCGGGTTCGTGTTAGGGTTAGGGTTAGGGGTATGGTTAGGGTTATGTTTATGGTACGGGTTAGGGTTAGGGTTAGGGTTGGGTTTAGGGTTCGGTTTCGGATTAGGGTTAGGGTTAGGGTGGGGTTAGGGTTCGGTTTATATTTCGGGATGGGGTTGAGGTTGGGGTTGAGGTTAGGTTTAGGGTTAGGTTTAGGGTACTGGTTAGGGTTGGGTCGGGGTAGGTTTAGGGGTAGGGTTGGGGTTGGGTTATGGTTGGGGTTGGGGTTAGGGTTCTAGTTAGGGATAGGGTTAGATTTCAGGTTAGGATTATGTTCGGGTTTGGGTTCGGGTTCGGGTTAGGGTTCGCATTTGGTTCAGGGTTCGGGTTAGGGTTCGCTTTAGGGTTCGGGTTACGGTTCAGGTTAGGGTGTGGGTTAGGAATAGGGTTAGGGTTGGCGTTAGGGTTAGGGTTATTGTTAGGGCTCGGATTAGGGTTTGGGTTAGGGTTCTGGTTAGGGTTAGGGTTTGGGTTAGAGTTAGTGTTACGGTTCGGGTTAGGGTTAGGGGTTCGGTTTAGGGTTAGGGTTAGGGTTAGGTTTGGGTTAGGGTTAGGGTTAGGGGTTCGGGTTTGGGTTCGGGTTCACGTCAGTGTTTGGGTTAGGTTTAGTTTTAGGGTTAGTGTTCGTGTTAGCGTTAGGGTTAGGGTTCGGGTCGTGTTAGGGTTAGGGTTAAGATTAGGGTTCGTGTTGGGGTTCAGTTTAGGGTTAGTTTTAGGGTTAGGGTTAGGGTTCGGGTTAGGGTTAGGTTTAGGTTTAGGGTTAGAGTTAGGGTTAGGGTTAGAGTTAGGTTTCTGGTTATGGTTATGGTTAGGTTTAGTGTTCATGTTAGGGATAGGGTTAGGGTTTGGCTTAGGGTTCGGTTTCGGGTTAGGGTTAGGGTTAGGGTTCGGTTTAGGGTTAGGGTTAGGGTTCAGGTTAGGGTTAGGGTTCGGGTTAGGGTTAGGGTTCGGGTTAGGGTTAGGGTCAGGTTTTGTGTTCGGGTTCGGGTTAAGGTTAGTGTTAGTTTTTAGTTTCGGGTTCGAGTTAGGGATCGGGTTAAGGTTTGGGTTAGGGTTAGGGTTCGGGTGATGGTTCGGTTTAAGTTTAGGGTTAGTATTAGGGTTAGGGTTCGGGTTAGGGTTAGGGTTTTGGTTAGAGTTAGGGTTCGGTTCAGGTTCGGGTTATGGTTAGGGTTAGGGTTAGGGTTAGGGTAGGGTCCGGGTTAGGGTTCTGGTTAGTGTTAGGGTTAGGGTTAGGGTTACGGTTCGGGGTAGTGGTAAAGTTAGGTTTCAGGTTCGGGTACAGGTTAGGATTAGGGTTAGGGTTAGGGTTAAGGTTCGGGTTAGGTTTCGGGTTCGGGTTATGGTCCAGATTAGGGTTAGGGTTAGGGTTCGGGTTACGGATAGAGTTCCGGTTATGGTTCGGAATAGGGTTAGTGTTAGGATTAGGGTTCGGGTTATGTTTCGGGTTTGGGTTAGGGTTCGGGTTACGGTTAGGGTTCGCGTTAGGTTTAGGGTTACGTTAGGGTTCGGGTTAGGGTTCAGATTAGGGTTAGGGTTAGTTTTAGTGTTAGGGTTCGGGTTCGGGTTAGGGTTAGGGTTAGGGTTCAGGTTACGGTTAGGGTTCGTGTTAGGGTTCAGGTTTGGTTCGGTTTGGGGTTAGGGTTAGGGTTAGGGTTCGGTTTTGGGTTCAGGTAGGGTTCGGGTTAGGGTTCGTGTTAGGGTTCGGGTTAGGGTTAGGATTCGGGTTGGGGTTAGGGGTAGGATTAGTGTTCTGGTAGGGACAGGGTTCGTGTTCGGGTTAGGTTTAGGGTTAGGATTAGGGTTCGGTTTACGTTTCGGGTAACGGTTTGGTTTAGTGTTAGGGTTAGGTTTAGGTTTAGGGTTCGGGATTGGGTTAGGGTTCGGGTTCAGGTTCAGGTGCGTGTTAGGGTTACGGTTCGGATTAGGGTTAGGGTTTGGGTTAGGGTTCGGGTTCGGTTTAGGGTTCGGGTTAGGGTTAGGTTTCGGGTAAGGGTTAGGGTTCGGGTTTCGGCTCGGGTTACGGTTAGGGTTGGTGTTAGGGTTAGGGCTGGGATAGGGTTAGGGTTTGGTTTCGGGATTGGGTTAGGGTTAGGGTTCGGGTTCGGGTGCGTGTTAGGATTAGGGTTCGGATTAGGGTTAGGGTTTGGGTTAATGTTCGGGTTCAGGTTAGGGTTCCAGTTAGGGTTAGGTTTCGGGTTCAGTTTCGGTTTAGGGCTAGGGTTAGGTTTAGGGTTATGTTTCGGTTTGGGTTAGGGTTCGGGTTAGGGTTAGGGTTCCGGTTATGGCTCGGATTAGGGTTAGGGTTAGGATGAGGGTTAGGGTTAGGGTTAGGGTTAGGTTTAGGGTTCGGGTTCATGTTCGGGTTAGGGTTCGGGTTAGGATTAGGGTTCGGGTTATGGTTAGGGTTAGGGTTAGGGTTCGGGTTACGGTTAGTGTTCACATTACGGTTACGTTTAGGTTAGGGTTCGGGTTAAGGTTAGGGATAGGGTTCGGGTTCGGGTTCCGGTTAGGGTTAGGTTTAGGGTTAGGGTTAGGTTTAGGGTTCGGGTTAGTGTTCCGGTTAGGGTTAGGGTTAGGTTTAGTGTTAGGGTTTGGGTTAAGCGTAGGGTTAGGGATAGTGTTAGGGTGCATATTATGGTTAGGTTTCGGGTTAGTGTTAGGTTTAGGGTTCGGTTTCGGGATCTGGTAGGGTTCGGGTTAGGGTTCGGGTTATGGTTGTGGTTAGGGTTAGGGAATATTTTCGATTCTATTCGTGTATTTTCAATCCAATTGGATTCGATTCGAGTATTATCGATTCGATTCGAGTATTTTCGATTGATTTGAGTATTTTCGATTCGATTCGAGTATTGTCGCTTCGACTCGATTATTCTCGATTCAATTCGCGTATTGTTCATTCGATTCGAGTATTTCCAATTCAATTCGATTCGAGTATTTTCTATTCAAATCAAGTTTTTTTGATTCGATTTGAGTATTTTGGATTCGATTTGAGTATTTTGGATTCTATTCGAGTATTTTCAATTCAATTCGATTCGATTCGATTCGAATATTTTCTATTCGATTCAAGTATTTTCGGTTTGATTCGAGTGTTTTCATATCGATTCAATTCGATTCGATTCGAGTTTTTTCGATTTGATTCGTGTATTTTCGATTCATTTTCGTTTCATTCGAGTGTTCTCAATTCGATTCAATTCGATTCGAGTATTTTCGATTCCATTCGAGTATTTTCGATTTGATTCAATTATTGTCGATTCAATTCGAGTATTTTGTAATGGATTCGAGTATTTTCGATTCGATTTGATGATTTCCGATTCCATTTGAGAATTTTTTATTCGATTCGAGTATTTTTTATTCGATTCGAGTATTTACAATTCGATTCGAGTATTTTGGAATATATTCAAGTATTTTTTATTCTATTTGAGGATTTTCGATTTCATTCGAATATTTTCGATTCGATTTTAGTATTTTCAATACAATTCGATTTGACTTGAGTATTTTTGATTCGATTCGAGTATTTTCGATTCGATTCGAGTATTTTGGAAGAGATTCGAGTATTTTCGATTCTATTTGAGGGTTTTCGATTCCATTCGATTATTTTTTATTCGATTCGAGTATATTCAATTCAATTCGATTCGATTCGAGTATTTTCGATTCGATTCGAGTATTTTTATTCAGTTCGAGTGTTTTCTATCCAATTTGAATATTTTCAATTCAATTCGATTCGATTCGAGTATTTTCGATTCGATTCGAGTATTTTTGATTCGATTCAATTATTTTGGAATGGATTCGAGTATTTTCTATTCGATTTGAGGATTTTCTATTCCATTCAAGTATTTTCGTTTCGTTTTGTGTATTTTCGATTGTATTTGAGAATTTTGAATTCGAATCAAGATTTTTTCAATTCGATTCGAATATTTTCGATTCGTTTCGAGTATTTTCAATTCAATTCGATTCGATTCGAATATTTTCAATTAGATTCGAGTATTTTGCAATGGATTCAATTATTTGCGATTCAATTTTAGGATTTTTGATTCCATTCGAGTATTTTTGATTCGTTTCATCTATTTTCGATTCGATTCAAGTAATTTCAATTTGATTCTTTTGACTTTGGGTATTTTCTATTGGATTCGAGTATTGTGGATTCAATTCGTGTATTTTCAATTTGATTCGATTCTATTCGAGTATTTTCTATTCGATTCGATTATTTTGGAAGGGATTCGAGTATTTTCGATTCGATTTGAGGATTTTCATTTCCATTCGAGTATTTTCGATTCGATTCGAGTATTTTCGATTCGATTCGAGTATTTTGGAAGGGATTCGAGTATTTTCTATTCTCGAAGAGGATTTTCGATTCATTCGATTATTTTTTATTCGATTCGAGTATATTCAATTCAATTCGATTTGATTCGAGTATTTTCGATTCGATTCGAGTACTTTTGTCGATTCAAGTATTTTGGAATGGATTCAAGTGTTTTCTATTTGATTTGAGGAGTTTCGATTCCATTCATGTGTTTTCAATTCGTTTTGTGAATTTTCGATTGTATTTCAGTATTTTGAATTCGAATCAAGATTTTTTCAATTCGATTCGAGTATTTTCGATTCATTTCGAGTATTTTCAATTCAATTCGATTTGATTCGAATTTTTTCCATTAGATTCGAGTATTTTCGATTCGATTCGAGTATTTTAGAATGGATTGAATTATTTGCGATTTGATTTTAGGATTTTCGATTCCATTCGAGTATTTTTGATTCATTTCGAGTATTTTCGTTTGGATTTGAGTATTTTCGATTCAAATCAAGTTTTTTCAATTCGATTCGAATATTTTTGAATTGTTTCAAGTATTTTCGATTCGATTCAAGTATTTTCAATTCGATTCTTATGAATTCGGGTATTTTCTATTCGATTCGAGAATTTTCGATTCTGTTTGACTCAAGTATTTTCTATTCGAATCGAGTTTCTTCTATTCGTTTCGAGTATTTTGGAATATATTCGAGTATTTTTGTTTCGATTTGAGGATTTTTTATTCCATTTGAGTATTTTCGATTCAATTCGAGTATTTTCAATTCAGTTCGATTGGATTTGAGTATTTTCAATTCGATTTGAGGGTTTTCGATTCGATTCGAGGATTTTTGGTTCGATTCGTGCATTTTCGATTCGATTCGATTATTTTCAAATCAATTTGTTTCGATTTGAGTATTTTCGTTTCGATTCGAGTATTTTCGATTTGATTTGAGTATTTTGGAATGGATTCGAGTATTTGCGATTCGATTTGAGGATTTTCGATTCCATTCGAGTATTTTCGATTTGATTTGAGTTTTCGATTGGATTTGAGTATTTTCTATTCGAATCAAGTTTTTTCAATTCAATCGAATATTTTCGATTCGTTTCGAGTATTTTTGATTCGATTCAAGTATTTTCAATTCGATTCTATTGAATTCGGGTATTTTATATTCGATTCGAGTATTTTCAATTCGATTAGAGTATTTTCAATTCAATTCGATTCGATTCGAATATTTTCTATTCGATTCGAATATTTTCGATTTGATTCGAGTGTTTTGGAATGGATTCGAGTATTTTCTATTCGATTTGCGTATTTTCGATTCGATTCGAGTGTTTTCAATTTGATTCAAGTATTTTCTATTGGATTTGAGTATTTTCGATTCGATTCGAATCGAGCATTTTTTATTCAATTCGAGTATTTTCATTCGATTCGATTCTATTCGAGAATTTTCGATTCGATTCGACTATTTTCGATTTGATTCGAATATTTTGGAATATATTCGAGTATTTTCGATTCGATTTGAGCATTTTCGATTCCATTCGAGTATTTTCAATTCAATTCGAGTATTTTCGATTCATTTCGAGTATTTTCTATTGGATTGGAGTATTTTCTATTCGATTCGAGTATTTTGGAAGGGTTCGAGTATTTTCGATTCGATTTGAGGATTTTCGATTCGATTCAGTATTTTCAATTCGATTCGAGTATTTTCGATTGGATTCGAGTTTTTTCGATTCAAATCAAGTTTTTTAATTTGATTAGAATATTTTCAATTCGTTTTGAGTATTTTCGATTCGATTCAAGTATTTTCATTTCGATTCTATTGAATTCGGGTATTTTCTATTCGATTCCAGTATTGTGGTTTCAATTCGAGTATTTTCAATTCCATTCGATTCTATTCGAGAATTTTTGATTCGATTGGAGTATTTTCTATTCGATTCGAGTATTTTCGAATCGTTTCGAGTATTTTCAATTCGATTCAAGTATTTTCATTTTTTTTTTAAATTTTTTTTGATTTTTTTTTTTATTTATTTATGATAGGCACACAGTGAGAGAGAGAGAGGCAGAGACACAGGCAGAGGGAGAAGCAGGCTCCATGCACCGGGAGCCCGATGTGGGATTCGATCCCGGGTCTCCAGGATCGCGCCCTGGGCCAAAGGCAGGTGCCAAACCGCTGCGCCACCCTGGGATCCCCCATCGATTCAAGTATTTTCAAATCGATTATTTTGAATTCGGGTATTTTCTATTCGATTCGAGTATTTTCGATTCTATTCGATTCGAGTATTTTCTTTTCGAATCGAGTTTTTTCGATTCGTTTAGAGTATTTTGGAATATATTTGAGTATTTTCCTTTTGATTTGCAATTTTCGATTCCATTCGAGTATTTTCTATTCGATTCGAATATTTTCGATTCGATTCGAGTATTTTGGAAGGGATTCGAGTATTTTCGATTCGATGTGAGGATTTTCGATTCTCTTTGAGTATTTTCGATTCGATTCAAGTTTTTTCAATTCAATTCAATTCGATTAAACTATTTTCGATTCTATTCGAGTATTTTCGATTCGATTCAATATTTTCAAATCGATTCTTTTGAATTCCGGTATTTTCTATTCTATTCGAGTATTTTCGATTCTATTCGATTTGAGTATTTTCTATTCGAATCGAATTTTTTTGGTTCGTTTCATGTATTTTGGAATCTATTCGAGTATTTTCCTTTCGATTTGAGGATTTTCGATTCCATTCGAGTATTTTCAATTCGATTCAAATATTTTCGATTCGATTCGAGTATTTTGGAAGGGATTCGAGTATTTTCAATTCGATTTGAGGATTTTCAATTCTATTCGAGTATTTTCGATTCGATTCAAGTTTTTTCAATTCAATTCGATACAATTAGAGTATTTTCAATTCGATTTAGATATTTTCGATTCGATTCGGTATTTTCAATTGAATTCGATTTGATTGGAGTATTTTCGATTCGTTTCGAGTATTTTTGATTTGATTCGAGTATTTTGGAATGGATTCGAATATTTTCGATTCGATTTGAGGATTTTCGATTCCATTGGAGTATTTTTGATTTGATTCGATTCGATTCGAGAATTTTCGATTTGATTCGACTATTTTCGATTCAATTCGAGTATTTTCGATTCGGTTCGAGGATTTTCAAACACTTAGATTCGATTCGAGTATTTTTGATTCGATTCGAATATTTTCAATTCGATTTGAGTATTTTGGAATGCATTCGAGAATTTTTTATTCGATTTGAGGATTTTTGATTACATTCGAGTATTTTCGATTCAATTCGAGTATTTTCGATTCGATTCTAGTATTTTGAAAGGGATTCGAGTATTTTCGATTCGATTTGAGGATTTTCGATTCCATTTGAGTATTTTCTTTTTTTTTTTTTAAAGAGTTTTTATTTATTTATTTTTTTTTTATGATAGTCACAGAGAGAGAGAGAGAGGCAGAGACACAGGCAGAGGGAGAAGCAGGCTCCATGCACCGGGAGCCCGATGTGGGATTCGATCCTGGGTCTCCAGGATCGCGCCCTGGGCCAAAGGCAGGCGCCAAACCGCTGCGCCACCCAGGGATCCCCATTTGAGTATTTTCAATTCAATTCGAGTATTTTCGATTCATTTCAAGTATTTTCTATTGGATTTGAGTATTTTCTATTCGATTCAAGTATTTTGGAAGGGATTTGAGTATTTTTGATTTGATTTGAGAATTTTCGATTCCATTCGAGTATTTTCAATTCAATTCAATTCGATTCGAGTATTTTCTATTTGATTTGAGTATTTTCGATTCGATTCGTGTATTTTCAATTCATTTCGATTCGATTCGAGTATTTTAGATTCGATTCGAGTATTTTCAATTCGATTCGATTATTTTCAATCCAATTCAATTCGATTCGAGTATTTTCGATTCGATTTGAGTATTTTCGATTCGATTCGCATATTTTGGAGTGGATTCGAGTATTTTCTATTTGTTTTGAGTATTTTCGATTCTATTCGATTCGATTCGATTCGAGTATTTTAGATTCATTCGAGTATTTTCGATTCGATTGAGTGTTTTCAATTCGATTCAATTCGATTCGATTTGAGTTTTTTCGATTCGATTCATGTATTTTCAATTCAATTCGAATGTTCTCAATTCGATTCAATTCGATTTGAGTATTTCCTATTTGATTCGAGTATTTTCAATTCTGTATGATTATTTTCAATTCAATTCATTTCAATTCGAGTATTTTCGATTCGATTTGAGTATTTTTGATTCATTTCGACTATTTTCTATCCGTTTTGAGGATTTTCTATTCCATTTGAGTATTTTCGATTCGTTTCAAGTATTTTCTATTGGTTTTGTGTATTTTTGATTCGAATCGAGTTTTTTCGATTCGATTCGAGTATTTTCGATTCGATTCGCTTATTTTGGAATGGATTCGAGTATTTTCGATTCGATTTGAGGATTTTCGATTCCATTCGAGTATTTTCGATTGTATTTGAGTATTTTCGATTCAAATCAAGATTTTTCTATTCGATTCGAGTATTTTCTATTTGTTTTGAGTATTTTCGATTCTATTTGATTCCATTCGATTCGAGTATTTTCTATTCATTCGAGTATTTTCGATTCGATTTGAGTGTTTTCAATTCGATTCAATTCGATTCAATTTGAGATTTTTCGATTCGATTCATGTAATTTCGATTCAATTCGAATGTTCTCAATTCGATTCAATTCGATTTGAGTATTTCCTATTTGATTCGAGTATTTTCAATTCTGTATGATTATTTTCAATTCAATTCATTTCGATTAGAGTATTTTCGATTCGATTTGAGTATTTTTGATTCATTTCGACTATTTTCGATCCGTTTTGAGGATTTTCTATTCCATTCGAGTATTTTCGATTCGTTTCAAGTATTTTCTATTGGTTTTGTGTATTTTTGATTTGAATCGAGTTTTTTCCATTCGATTCGTGTATTTTCAATTTAATTCGAGTGTTCTCAATTCGATTCAATTCGATTGGAGTATTTTCTATTCGATTCGAGTATTTTCGATTCGATTCTATTTGAGTATTTCTGATCGTTTCAAGTATTTGCAAATAGTTTCGATTATTTTCAATTCGATTCGATTTGAGTATTTTCGATTCAATTCAATTCGAGTATTTTCAATTTGATTCGATTCGACTATTTTCAATTCGATTTGATTTGATTCAATTATTTTTGATTTGATTCGATTATTTTCAATTCCATTCGCTTTTTTTCGATTCGATTCGATTCGATTATTTTCATTTGGATTTGAGTATTTTCGATTCGAATCAAGTTTTTTCAATTCGATTCGAGTATTTTCGATTCTTTTCGAGTATTTTCTATTCGATTCAGGTATTTTCAATTCAATTCTTTTGAATTCGCGTATTTTCTATTCGATTCGAGTATTTTCTATGCTATTCGATTCGAGTATTTTCTATTCGAATCGAGTTTTTTCAATTTGTTTCGTGTATTTTGGAATATATTCGAGTATTTTCCTTTCGATTTGAGGATTTTCGATTCCATTCGAGTATTTTCGATTCAATTTGAGTTTTTTCAATTCAATTCGATTCGATTCGAGTATTCTCAATTCTATTGGAGTATTTTCGATTCGATTCGAGTATTTTCGATTCGATTCGGTATTTTCAATTGAATTTGATTCGATTCGAGTATTTTCCATTCGTTTCGAGTATTTTTGATTCGATTCGATTATTTTGGAATGGATTCGAATATTTTCAATTCGATTTGAGGATTTTCGATTCCATTCGAGTGTTTTCGATTCGATTCGATTCGATTCGAGAATTTTTTACTTGATTCGACTATTTTCGATTTGATTCGAGTATTTTCAATTCGATTCCAGTATTTTGGAATATATTCAAGAATTTTCCTTTCGATTTGAGGATTTTTGTTTCCATTCGAGTATTTTCGATTCGATTCGAATATTTTCGATTTGATTCGAGTATTTTGGAAGGGATTTGAGTATTTGCAATTCGATGTGAGGATTTTTAATTCCACTTCAGTATTTTCTATTCGATTCGAGTATTTTCCATTCAATTCGATTGGATTCGAATATTTTCGATTCGATTCGAGTATTTTCGATTCGATTCGAGTATTTTGGAATGGATTCCAGTATTTTCATTCGTTTTGAGGATTTTCGATTTAATTCGAGTATTTTCGATTCTATTCGATTCGAGTATTTTCTACTGATTTGTGTATTTTTTATTTGAATCGAGTTTTTTCAATTCAATTTGAGTATTTTCAATTCGATTCGAATATTTTGGAATATATTCGAGTATTTTCGATTCGATTTGAGGATTTTCTATTCCATTCGTGTATTTTCGATTCGATTCGAGTATTTTCAATTCAATTCGGGTATTTTGGAATGGATTCGAGTATTTTCTATTTGAATTGTGGATTTTCAATTCCATTGGAGTATTTTTTATTCTATTCAAGTATTTTTGATTCGTTTCGAGTATTTTCTAATGGATTTGAATATTTTCGAATCGATTCAAGTATTTTGGAATGGATTCGAGTATTTTGGATTCGATTTGAGGATTTTCAATTCTATTCTAGTATTTTTGATTCTATTCAAGTATTTTTGATTCGTTTCGTGTATTTTCTAATGGATTTAAGTATTTTCGAATTGATTCGAGTATTTTGGAATAGATTCGATTATTTTGGATTTGATTTGAGGATTTTCAATTCCATTCGAGTATTTTCGATTCGATTCGAGTATTTTCGATTCGTTTCGAGTATTTTTTATTGTATTTGAGTATTTTCGATTAGAATCAAGATTTTTCGATTCGTTTCGAGTATTTTCCATTCGTTTTGAGTATTTTCGATTCAATTCGATTGGATTCGAGTATTTTCTATTCATTCGAGTATTTTCTATTCGATTTGAGTGTTTTCAATTCGATTCAATTCGATTCGATTAGAGTTTTTTCGATTCTATCCATGTAATTTCGATTCAATTCGAGTGTTCTCAATTCGATTCAATTCGATTCGAGTATTTTCTATTTGATTCGAGTATTTTCGATTCTATTCGAGTATTTTCAATTCAAGACAATTCGATTAGAGTATTTTCGATTCGGTTCGAGTATTTTTGATTCAATTCGAGTATTTTGGAATGGATTCCAGTATTTTCAATTCGTTTTGAGGGTTTTCGATTCAATTTGAGTATTTTCGATTCGTTTCGAGTATTTTCTATTGGAATTGAGTATTTTTGATTCGAATCAAGTTTTTTCGATTCGGTTCGTGTATTTTCAATTCGATGCAATTTGATTCGAGTATTTTCTATTCGATTCCGTATTTTCGATTCGATTCGATTCTATTTGAGTATTTTCGATCGTTTCAAGTATTTGTGAATAGTTTCGATTATTTTCAATTTGATTCAATTCGATTTGAGTATTGTTGATTCAATTCAATTCGAGTATTTTCAATTCGATTCAATTCCTCTATTTTCAATTCGATTTGATTTGATTCAATTATTTTCGATTTGATTCGATTATTTTCGATTCCATACACTTATTTTTGATTCGATTCGAGTATTTTCGTTTGGATTTGTGTATTTTCTATTCGAAACATATTTTTCGATTCGATTCGAATATTTTCGATTCAATTCATGTATTTTCAATTCGATTCAAGTATTTTCAATTCGATTCTTCTGAATTCGGGTATTTTCTATTCGATTCAAGTGTTTTCGATTCTATTTGAATCGAGTATTTTCTATTCGAATCGAGTTTTTCGATTCGTTTCGTGTATTTTGTAATATATTCGAGTATTTTTGTTTCGATTTGAGGATTTTCGATTCCATTCGAGTATTTTCGATTCGATTCGTATATTTTCGATTCGATTCGAGTAGTTTGGAAGGGATTCGATTATTTTCGATTCAATTTGAGGATTTTCGATTCCACTCGAGTATTTTCTATTCGATTCGTATATTTTCGATTCGATTCGAGTAGTTTGGAAGGGATTCGATTATTTTCGATTCAATTTGAGGATTTTTGATTCCACTCGAGTATTTTCTATTCGATTAGAGTATTTTGGAATGGATTAGAATATTTTGGATTCGATTTGAGGATTTTCGATTCCACTCGAGTATTTTCGATTCGATTCAAATATTTTCAATTGGATTTGAGTATTTTTTATTCGAATCAAGTTTTTTCTTTTCGATTCGAGTATTTTCGATTTGTCTCAAATAGTTTTGATTCAAGTATTTTCAATTCGATTCTATGGAATTTGGGTATTTTCTATTCGATTCGAGTATTTTCTATTCTATTCGATTCGATTATTTTCTGCTCGAATCGAGTTTTTTCGATTCGTTTCGAGTATTTTCAATTCGAATCGAGTATTTTTTATTCGAATCAAGTATTTTCAATGCAATTTGATTCGATTTGAGTATTTTCTATTCGTTTCGAGTATTTTTTATTAGATCCCAGTATTTTCAATTCAATTCGATTCGATTCGAGTATTTTCTTTTTGATTCGAGTATTTTTGATTCGATTCGAATATTTTTTATTCGATTCGAGTATTTTTAATTCATTTCAATTCGATTCAAGTTTTTCGATTGGATTCGATTATTTTTTATTCGATTCGAGTATTTTGGAATGGATTCAAGTATTTTCGATTCTATTTGAGGATTTTCAATTCCATTCGGGTATTTTCTATTGGTTTTGAGTATTTTCAATTGTATTTGAGTATTTTCGATTCGAATTAAGATTTTTCGATTCGATTCGAGTATTTTCAATTCGTTTCGAGTATTTTTGATTCGATTCGATTCGAGTATTTTCTATTCATTCGAGTATTTTCTATTCGATTCGAGTGTTTTCAATTCAATTCAATTCGATTCGATTCGAGATTTTTCGATTCGATTCATGTATTTTCGATTCAATTCAAGTGTTCTCAATTCGATTCAATTCGGTTCGAGTAATTTCTATTTGATTCGAGTATTTTCGATTCTATTTGAGTATTTTCAATTCAATTCAATTCGATTCCAGTATTTTCGATTCGATTCGAGTGTTTTTGATTCAATTCAACTATTTTGGAATGGATTCGAGTATTTTTGATTCGTTTTGATGATTTTCATTTCCATTCGAGTATTTTCTATTCTTTTCGAGTATTTTCTATTGATTTGAGTATTTTTGATTTAAATCGAGTTTTTTCGAATCGATTCGTGTATTTTCCATTCAATTTGAGTGTTATAATTCGATTCAATTCGATTCAAGTATTTTCTATTCGATTCGAATATTTTAGATTTGATTCGATTCTCTTTCAGTATTTTCGATGGTTTCAAGTATTTGTGAATAGTTTCGATTATTTTGAATTCGATTCGATTCGATTTGAGTATTTTTGATTCAATTTGATTCGAGTATTTACAATTGTATTCGATTCGACTGTGTTCATGCGATTTGATTTGATTCAATTAAACATGATTTTATTCGATTCGATTCGAATATTTTCGATTCGATTCGAGTATTTTGGAATGGATTCGATTATTTTCTATCCGATTTGAGGATTTTGGATTCCATTCGCTTATTTTCGTTTCGATTCGAGTATTTTCATTTGGATTTGACTATTTTCGATTCGAATCAAGTTTTTTTTATTCGATTCGGGTATTTTCTATTCAATTCGAGTATTTTCGATTCCATTCGAGTGTTTTCAATTCGATTCAATTCTATTCGAGAATCTTCAAAACGATTCGATTCGACTATTTTCGATTCCATTCGAGTATTTTCGACTCGATTTGACTATTTTTGATTCGATTCGAGTGTTCTCAATTCGATTCGATTCGATTCAAGTATTTTCTATTCATTCGAGTATTTTCGATTCGAATCGAGTGTTTTCAATCGATTCAATTCGATTCGATTCGAGTTTTTCCATTCGATTCGTGTATTTTTGATTCAATTCGAGTGTTCTCAATTCGATTCGAGTATTTTCTATTGGATTCGAGTATTTTCGATTCTATTCGAGTATTTTCAATTCAATTCGATTTGAGTATTCTCAATTTGATTCGAGTGTTTTGATTCTAGTATTTTGGAATGGATTCGAGTATTTTCGATTCGTATTGAGGATATTCGATTCCTATCGAGTATTTTCGATTCGTTTCGAGTATTTTTTATTGGATTTGAGTATGTTTGATTCGAATCGAGTTTTTTCGATTCGATTTGCGTATTTTTAATTCAAATCGATGCAATTCGATTTGAGTATTTTCTATTGGATTCGAGTATTTTCGATTCTATTCGAGTATTTTCAACTCAATTCAATTCGATTTGAGTATTCTCAATTTGATTCGAGTGTTTTTGATTCGAGTATTTTGGAATGGATTCGAGTATTTTCGATTCGTATTGAGGATATTCGATTCCATTTGAGTATTTTCGATTCGTTTCGAGTACTTTTTATTGGATTTGAGTATGTTTGATTTGAATCGAGTTTTTTCGATTCAATTTGCGTATTTTTAATTCAAATCGATGCAATTCGATTCCAGTATTTTCGATTCGATTCGAGTATTTTCGATTCGATTCGTTTCTATTTGAGTATTTTTGATCGTTTCATGTATTTGCGAATAGTTTCGATTATGTTCAATTTGATTCGAATCGATTTGACTATTTTCGATTCAATTCAATTCGAGTATTTTCAATTCGATTCGATTCGACTATTTTCATTTCGATTTTATTAGATTTAATTATTTTCGATTTTATTCGATTATTTTCTATTCCATTCGCTTATTTTCGATTCTATTCGAGTATTTTCGTTTGGATTTGAGTATTTTCGATTCGAATCTTTTTTTTCGATTCAATTCGAGTATTTTCGATTCGTTTCGTGTATTTTCGATTCGATTCAAGTATTTTCAATTCGATTCTTTTGAATTCGGGTATTTTCTATTCGATTCGAGTATTTTCGATTCTGTTCGATTTGAGTATTTCTATTTGAATCGAGTTTTTTCGATTCGTTTCGAGTATTTTGGAATATATTCGAGTATTTTTGTTTCGATTTCAGGATTTTTGATTCCATTCGAGTATTTTCGATTCGATTTGATAATCTCGATTCTATTCGAGTAGTGTGGAAGGGATTCGATTATTTTCTTTCGATTTGAGGATTTATGATTCCACTCGAGTATTTTCGATTCGATTCGAGAATTTTCAATTCAATTCGATTCGATTAGATTATTTTCAAATCAATCGAGTATTTTCTATTCGATTGAAGTATCTTGGAATGGATTCGAGTATTTTCGATTTGACTTGAGGATTTTCGATTCCACTCGAGTATTTTCGATTTGATTCGAGTATTTTCGAGTGGATTTGAGTATTTTCGATTCGAATCAAGTTTTTTCAATTCGATTCGATTCGAGTATTTTCGATTCGTTTCAAATAGTTTCGATTCGATTCAAGTATTTTCAATTCGATTCTATTGAATTTGGGTATTTTCTATTCGAATCGAGTTATTTCGATTCGTTTCGAGTATTTTCAATTCGATTCGTGTTTTTCAATTCGATTCGAGTATTTTCAATTCAATTTGATTCGATTCGAGTATTTTCTATTCAAGTATTTTCAATTTGATTCGATTCGATTCGATTATTTTCGATTTGATTCGAGTATTTACGATTGGATTCGAGTATTTTGGATTGGATTCAAGTATTTTCAATTCGATTTGAGGATTTTCGATTCCATTCGAGTATTTTCGATTCGTTTCGAGTATTTTCGATTGTTTTTGAGTATTTTCGATTCGAATCAAGATTTTCAATTCGATTTGAGTATTTTCTATTCGTTTCGAGTATTTTCGATTCGATTCAATTCGATTCGATTCGATTCCGTATTTTCTATACATTCGAGTATTTTCAATTCGATTCGAGTGTTTTCAATTCGATTCAGTTCGATTCAATTCGAGGTTTTTTTATTCGATTCCTGTATTTTCGATTCAATTCGAGACTTCTCAATTCGATTCAATTCGATTCAAGTATTTTCTGTTTTATTCGAATATTTTCAATTCTATTCGAGTATTTTCAATTCAATTCAATTTGATTCGAGTATTTTCGATTCGATTCGAGTGTTTTTGTTTCAATTTGAGTATTTTGGAATGGATTCGAGTATTTTCGATTTGTTTTGATGATTTTCGATTCCATTCGAGTATTTTCGATTAGTTTAGAGTATTTTCTATTGATTTGAGTATTTTTGATTCGAATCGAGTTTTTTCGAATGAATTCGTGTATTTTCCATTCAATTCGAGTGTTCACAATTTCATTCAATAAGTTTCGAGTATTTTCTCTTTGATTCGAGTATTTTAGATTCAATTCTATTCTATTTGAGTATTTTCGATGGTTTCAAGTATTTGCGAATAGTTTCGATTATTTTGAATTCGATTTGATTCGATTTGAGTATCTTCGATTTAATTCAATTGGAGTATTTACAATTCGATTTGATTCGACTATGTTCATTTGATTTTATTTGATTCAATTATTTTTTATTTGATTCGATTATTTTCGATTTGATTCGAGTATTTTCGATTCGATTCGAGAATTTTCAATTCAATTCGATTCGATTTGAGTACTTTGGATTCAATTCGAGTATTTTTGATTCGATTCGAGTATTTTGGAATGGATTCGAGTATTTTCAATTCGATTTGAGGTTTTTCGATTCCATTCGCTTATTCTCGATTCGATTCCAGTATTTTCGTTTGGATTTGAGTATTTTCAATTCAAATCAAGTGTTTTCGATTCGATTCGGGTATTTTCTATTCGATTCGAGTATTTTCGTTTCAATTCGAGTATTTTCGATTCGATTCGAGTATTTTGGAATATATTTGAGTATTTTCGTTTCGATTTTAGGATTTTCTATTCCATTTGAGTATTTTCGATTCGATTCGAGTATTTTGGAATTGATTAGAGTATTTTCGATTCGATTTGAGTATTTTCAATTCCATTCGAGTATTTTCAATTCGATTCGTGTATTTTCAATTCAATTCGGTTCGATTCGAGTATTTGCGATTCAATTCGAGTACTTTCTATTCAATTCAAGTATTTGTGATTCGATTCAAGTATTTTCAATTCATTTCAATTTGATTCATTTGATTCGAGTATTTTCGATTAGATTCGAGTATTTTCGATCCGATTCAAGTATTTTGAATGGATTTGAGAATTTTTTATTCAATTTGAGGATTTTCGATACCATTCGAGTATTTTCGATTCGTTTCAAGTATTTTTGATTGGACTTGGTATTTTCAATTCGACTCAGGTTTTTTGATTCGATTCGAGTATTTTCGTTTCGTTTCGAGTATTTTCGATTCACGTTTTTTCAATTAGATGAAATTGAATTCCGTTATTTTTTATTCGAATCAAGTATTTTCGATTCTATTGGATTCGAGTATTTTCTATTCAAATCGAGTTTTTTCTATTCGTTTCGAGAATTTTGCATTTGATTCGAATATTTTGGATTCGATTCGAGTATTTTCAGTTCGATTCGAGTCTTTTCAATTTGATTCAATTCGATTCAATTCAAGTTTTTTTATTCGATTCGTGTATTTTCGATTCAATTTGAATGTTCTCAATTCGATTCAATTCGATTTGAGGTTTTCCGATTCGATTCGAGTACTTTCCATTTGATTCAAGTATTTTCAATTTAATTCGATTCGATTTGAGTATTTTCATTTTGATCGAGTATTTTCGATTCACTTCGAGAATTTTGGAAGGGATTCGAGTTTTTTCGATTCGATTTGAGGATTTTCTATTCCATTCCTGTATTTTCGATTCGATTCGAGTATTTTATATTGAATTTGAGTATGTTCGATTCGATTCGAGGATTTTGGAGTGGATTTGTGTATTTTTTATTCGATTTGAGGATTTTCGATTCCATTCCTGTATTTTCAATTCGATTCGAGTATTTTATATTGAATTTGAGTATGTTCGATTCGATTCGAGGATTTTGGAGTGGATTTGTGTATTTTTTATTCGATTTGAGGATTTTCGATTCCATTCCTGTATTTTCAATTCGATTCGAGTATTTTATATTGAAGTTGAGTATGTTCGATTCGATTCGAGTATTTTGGAGTGGATTCGACTATTTTCAATTTGATTCGAGTATTTTCGATTGGACTTGAGTATTTTCAATTCGAATCAAGTTTTTTCTATTCTATTCGACTATTTTTGATTCGTTTCGAGTATTTTCGATTCGATTCAGTATTTTTAATTCGGTTCTGTTGAATTTGGGTATTTTTATTTGATTCGAGTATTTTCGATTCAACTCGAGTATTTTCAATTCGATTCGATTCTATTCAAAAATTTTCGATTTGATTCGAGTATTTGCGATTCGATTTGAGTATTTTGGAATGGATTTGAGTATTTTCGATTCGATTCGAGTATTTTCAAATGGATTCGAGTATTTTCGATTCGATTTGAGGATTTTCGATTCGATTCGAGTATTTTCGATTGGATTCAAATATTTTGGAAGGGATTCGAGTATTTTCGATTCGATTTGACTATTTTCGAATCCATTCAAGTATTTTCGATTCGATTCGATTATTTTCAATTCGATTCGATTCGATTCGAGTATTTTCCAATGGATTAGAGTATTTTCGATTCGATTTGAGTATTTTTGATTCCTTTCGAGGATTTTCGATTTGATTGAGTATTTCCGAATTGATTCGACTCTATTTGAGGATTTTCGATCGATTCGAGTATTTTCTATTCGATTGGAGTATTTTCTATTCGATTGGATTATTTTGTATTCGATTCGTGTGTTTTGGAATGGATTCGAGTATTTTCGATTCGATATGAGGATTTTCGATTCCACTCGAGAATTTTCGATTCCATTCGAGTATTTTCTATTCGATTCGAGGATTTTCGATTCCATTCGAGTATTTTCAATTCGATTACAGTATTTTCTATTGGATTTGAGTATATTCGATTCGAATCGAGTTTTTCGATTCGATTCGAGTTTTGGATTATATTCGAGTATTTTCTATTCGATTTGAGTATTTTCGATTCCATTCGAGTATTTTTTATTCGATTCGAGTATTTTCGATTCGATTCAAGTATTTTCGATTCGATTCGAGTATTTTCAACTCGATTCGAGTATTTTCGATTTGATCCGAGTATTGTCGATTCTATTTGATTATTCTCGATTCGATTTGAGTATTGCTGATTCGATTCGAGTGTTTTCGATTCAATTCGATTCGAGTTTTCTATTTGAATCGAGTTTTTCCATTCTATTCGATACTATTTGAGTATTTTCGATCGATTCGAGTATTTTCGAAGAGTTTCGATTATTTTCAATTTGATTCCATTCGATTCGACTATTTTCTATTCTAGTATGTTCGATTTGATTCGAGTATTTTGGAATGGATTTGAGTATTTTCAATACGATTTGTGGATTTTCAATTCGATTCGAGTTTTTTCGATTCGATTCGAGTATTTTCGGTTCGATTCGTGTATTTTCAATTTGATTCGATTCGATTCGAGTATTTTCTATTCCATTCAAGCATTTTCAATTCGTATCAATTCTTTTTGATTCCATTCGAATATTTTCAATTTGAATGGAGCGCTTTTGATTCGATAAATGTATTTTGAATAAGATTCGATTAATTTTGATTCGATTCCATTCAATTCGATTATTTTCATTTTGATTCGAGTATTTTCATTTGGATTCAAGTATTTTCGATTCATCTGACTATTTTCGATTCGATTCGAGTATTTTCGATTTTTTCGATCGATTCCATTCGAGTATGTTCGATTCAATTCGTGTATTTTCAATTCGATTTGATTCAATTCGATTATTTTCAATTCAATTCGATTTTATTCGAGTATTTTTGAGTCAATTCAAGTATTTTTTATTCGATTCGAGTATCAAATGGATTCGAGTGTTTTCGAATCGATTTGAGGATTTTCATATCCATTCGAGTATTTTCGATTCCATTTGAGTATTTTCGATCGGATTTGAGTATTTTCGATTCGAATCGAGTTTTTTTTATTCGAATCGAGTTTTTTCGATTCAATCGAGTATTTTCGATTCGATTCATGTATTTTCGATTTGATTCATGTATTTTCAATTCGATTCGATTCGACTGGACTATTTTCTATTGCATTCGAGTATTTTCTATTCGAATCAATTCTTTTTGATTCCATTCAAATATTTTCGTTTCCAATGGAGTACTTTCGATTCGATGAATGTATTTTCGATAAGATTTGTAATTTTGATTCGATTCCATTCAATTAGATTATTTTCAATTCGATTCGAGTATTTTCGCTTGGATTCGAGTCTCTTCGATTCATCTGACTTTTTTAATTCGATTAGAGTATTTTTGATATTTTCCATCGATTCAATTCGATTATTCTCGATTCGATTCAAGTATTGTTGATTCGATTCGAGTATTTTCTATTCAATTCAATTCAGGTATTCTCGATTCGAATCGAATTTTTTCGATTCCATTCGATTTTTTTCGATTCGATTCGAGTATTTTTCATTCGATTCGTGTACATTCTTTTCGATTCAATGCGATTTGTGTATTTTCTATTTGATTTGAGTGTTTTCAATTCAATTCGAGTATTTTCACTTTGATTCGATTTGATTCGAGGATTTTCGAGTCGAATCGAGGATTTTCAAGTCGATTCGAGTATTTTGGAATGGATTCAATTATTTTCAATTTATTTGAGGATTTTCGATTCGATTTGAGTATTTTCTATTGTATTTGAGTATTTTAGATTAGAGTCGAATATTTTCATTTGGATTTGAGTATTTTCGATTCAATTCGACTCTATTTGAGTATTTTCGATCGATCCGAGTATTTTCGAGTAGTTTCGATTATTTTCAATACGATTCCATTCGATTCTAGTATTTTCTTTTCAATTCGAGTATCTTTGATTCGATTCGAGTATTTTGGAATGGTTTTGAGTATTTTCGATTCCATTCGAGTATTTTCAATTCGATTCGTGTATTTTCGATTCGATCCGTGTATTTTCAATTCGATTCGATTCGAATTGAGTATTTTCTATTCAATTCGAGTATTTTCTATTCGATTCAAGCATTTTCGATTCGATTTGTGTATTTTCCATTAGATTTGATTCGATTCAGGTATTTTCCATTCAAATCGAGTATTTTCAATTCAATTCGAGCATTTTCAATTAATTCGATTCGATCCGAGCATTTTCTATTCTATTCGATTCAAATCGAATTATAAATACTTGAATCGAATCGAAAATACTTGAAACAAATCAAAAATACTCGAATCGGATTGAAAAAACTTGATTCTAATCGAAAATACTCAAATCCAATGGAAAATACTCGAATCGAATCGAAAATAATCGAGTGGAATCAAAAATCCTCAAATCGAATCGAAAATACTCGAATCACTTCCAAAATACTCGAATTGAATCGAAAATCCTCAAACCGAATAGAAAATCCTTAAAATGAATCGAAAATACTCGAATCCATTAAAAAATACTCGAATCGAATCGAAGATACTCGAATCGAAAAGAAAATACTCGAATTGAATGGAATCATATTGAAAATAATTGAAACTATTCAAAAATACTCGAATCGATCAAAAATACTCGAAACGAATTGAATTGAATTGAAAATACTCGAATCGAATCGAAAATACTCGGATGGAATCGAAAATCCTCAAATCGGATCAAAAATACTCGAATGCCTTCCAAAATATTCGAATCGAATCGAAAAAACTCGAATCGAATCGAAAATACTCAAAACGAATCGAAAATACTCGAATGGACTCGAAAATCCTCAAATCAAATCGAAAATAATCGAATCCATTGCAAAATACTCGAAGCGAGGCGAAAATACTCGAATCAAATCGAAAATCCTCGAATTGAGTAGAAAATACTCGAATCGAATCGAGAGTAATCGAATCGAATCGAATTGAATTGAAAATACTCGAATCGAATCAAAAATACTCGAATGGAATAGAAAATCTCAAATCAAATCGAAAATACTCAATTCCCTTCCACAATACTCGAATCGAATGGAAAATACTCGAATTGAATCGAAAACATTCGAATGGAATCAAAAAGCCTCAAATCGAATCGAAAATACTCGAGTATATTCCAAAATACTCGAATCGAATCGAAAATACTTGAATCGAATCAAAAATATTCGAATCGAAAATGCTCAAATAGAATCGAATCGAATTGCGAATACTCGAATGAATCGACAATATTCAAATCAAATAGAAAATACCAAATTCAATAGAATCGAATTGAAAATACTTGAATCGAATCGAAAATACTCGAAACGAATCGAACATATTTGAATCGAATCGAAAAAACTTGATTCGAATAGAAAATACTCAAATCCAATCAAAAATACTCGAAATGAACCGAAAATCCTCAAACGGAATCGAAAATCATCATCAAAACGAAAATACTCGAATATATTCCAAAATACTTGAATCGAATAAAAAATACTCGATTTGAATAGAAAATACTCGAATCGTGGGATCCCTTGGTGGTGCCTGCCTTTGGCCTAGGGCGCGATACTGAAGACCGTGGATCGAGTCCCACGTCGTGCTCCCGGTGCATGGGGCCTGCTTCTTCCTCTGCCTGTGTCTCTGCCTCTATCTCTCTCTCTGTGACTATCATAAATAAATAAAATAAATTTAAAAAAATATTAAAAAAAGAAAATACACGAATCGAATAGAATCGAAAATACTCGAATCGAATAGAAAAATTCAATAGAATCGAATTGAAAATACTTGAATCGAATTGAAAATAATAGAAACGAATTGAAAATACTCGACTCGAATTTAAAAAACTTGATTCGAATCGAAAATACTCATATCCAATCGAAAATACTCGAGTGGAATCGAAAATCCTCAAATTGAATCGAAAATAATCGAATCCATTCCAAAATACTCGAATCGAATCGAAAATACTCGAATCTATTTGAAAATACTTGAAACGAATCAAAAATAATCGAAAGGACTCCAAAATCATCATATCGAATCCAAAATACTCGAATCCATTCCAAAATACTCGAATTGAATCGAAAATACTCGAATCGAATCGAAAATCCTTGAATCGAATGGAAAATACTCGAATCGAATCGAAGATAATCGAATCGAATAGAAGTGAATTGAAAATACTCATATCGAATCGAAAATACTCGAATGTAATCGAAAATCCTCAAATCGAATCAAAAATACTCGAATCCCTTCAAAATACTCGAATCAAATCGAAAATATTCGAATCGAATCAAAAATAATCTAATGGAATCGAAAATCCTCAAATCGAAACGAAAATACTCGAACATATTCCAAAATACTCGAAATGAGTTGAAAAAACTCGATTCGAATAGAAAAAACTTGAATCGAATTGAATCGAAAATACTCGAATCAAATAGAAAATACCCGAATTAAAAAGAATCGAATTGAAAATACTTGAATCGAATCGAAAATACTTGAAACAAATCGAAAATATTCGAATCGAATTGAAAAAACTTGATTTGAATCGAAAATACTCAAATCCAATGGAAAATAGTCGAATTGAATCGAAAATACTCGAATGGAATTGAAAATCCTCAAATCGAATCGAAAATACTCGAATCCATTCCAAAATGCTCGAATCAAATCGAAAATACTCAAATCCAATAGAAAATACTTGAAACAAATCGAAAATACTCGAATCGAATCGAAAATATTCTAATGGAATCGAAAATCTTCAAATCGAATTGAAAATACTCGAATATATTCCAAAATACTCGAATCGAATCAAAAATAGTCGAATTGAATCGAAAATTCTCGAATAGAATCTATTCGAATTGAAAATACTGAATTGAATCGAAAATACTCGAATCAAATCGGAAATACTGGAATCAAGTCGAAAAAAAATTGATTCGAATCGAAAATACTCAAATCCAATCGAAATACTCGAATCGATTCGAAAAAATTTGATTCGAATTGAAAATTCTTAAATCCAATCGAAAATACTCGAAACGAATTGAAAATACTCGAATCGAATTGAATTGAATTGAAAATACTCAAATCGAATCGAAAATACTCGAATCGAATCAAAAATAATCGAATCGAATTGAATCGAATTGAAAACACTCGAATCGAATCGAAAATACTCGAATCGAATAGAAAATACTCGAATCGAATCAAATCGAATCGAATCGAATTGAAAACAGCTACACGCCAATACAGTAGACAATCTAGAACAAATGAATGCATTTCTGGAAAACCACAAATCACCAAAACTGGAACAGGAAGAAATAGAAAACCTGAACAGGCCAATAACCAAGAAGGAAATTGAAGCAGTCATCAAAAACTCCCAAGACACAAAAGGCCAGGGCCAGATGGCTTTCCAAGGAATTCTACCAAATGTTTAAAGAAGAAACCATACCTATTCTACTAAAGCTGTTCTGAAGGATAGAAAGGGATGGAATACTTCTAAACTCATTTTAGAAGGCCAGCATCACCTTAAAGCACATAAAGCATCTTATTAATAATTTTTATGTTAATTATCTTTGAAATAATACTTTGGATATATTTGATTAAATAAAATATATTATTAAGTTTAATTTCACTGGATCCTTTTTTACTTTTGAAAATTTGGCTCCAAGATAATTTGAAATTACACACATGACATATATTTTCTATTGGACTGTGCTGGTCAATGTGGTAATACATTTCAAAATACTTTGGCATAAACAGTGGGAAGGATGTATGTTCATAGAGATCAACTCTCCACAATCTAAAAATAGCTGTGTGTGCTCAGGGCTCCATCAGAAATCCTCATCTCAGGGTGATTGATTGGAATCAGAAGCCACTAATTAGCAAAATGGCAGAAAAGTTAACATCCATCATAACTGAAACCTACACCAGAAGGTTTAGTCAGTAAAAAAAAAAAAAACTGATAGAATTTTTTGTGTGTGTGCAGAAATCATAAAAAGGTTTGGCTGAAGAAAAGTTGTGCAGACTTGGCCACCCTTGGATACACGAGGCAAACCGGTAACCCCCAGCATCTTGGGACAATGCTCAAAGTGGATGGCTGTGCTAGCAGTGTGACACTCCACTTCCTGGAGGTCCCCAAGCCAACCCAAGCCCAGAGAATGTCTTCATCCTGGAGTCACCTTCCCAAGCAAACACCAGCTGAAGAATAGAGAGTGAGCTACAGGGAGAGACCACAGGACTGCCTGGTGCCTACACATTAATAACGTGTGAGTGTTTGGAAGAGTTGGAACTGAGACTTGTTTCTATAAGTAGGTGATGAGGTTAGGAGGAAGGGGAGATTGTGTAGCCTTCTCTTAACTTTAATTGGGACATGTTGCTGATATAGACCAAAAGAATTGACTTTTGCTGAATGAAAAAATTCACTTAGGTTATTTCAGTACATTCCTTCTGGAGGCAACAAGGCTAGGACAACTAAGTGGGATATAGTGTGCCACTTGCTGCTACATCCAGACATCATTTTTCCCCTCTCTCTCAGTTGTCCTCTCAATGTACTTCTCTCTCTTTTTTTCAATTTACCTTCTTTCTCTTTTCCTTTCTTTGTCAAAAATCACTTCCTTTCCCTAATCTCTTCATTTCTATTAATGATACCATCCTTTTCTTATTACCCAAACAGAAAACTGCATTGATTTCTCCTCCTATTCCCCCCTACAATATTAAGACAATCTTCAAGATTGAATCAGTAATCAAAAACTTCCCAATGAAGGAAAGCCCAGGAACAAATGGCATTCACTTTTTTAAATGTATTACACTTCTTTTTTTTATTTTTTATTTATTTATGATAGTCACACACACAGAGAGAGAGAGAGGCAGAGACACAGGCAAAGGGAGAAGTAAGTAGGCTCCATGCACCGGGAGCCCGACGTGGGATTCGATCCCGGGTCTCCAGGATCATGCCCTGGGCCATAGGCAGGCCCTAAACCACTGCGCCACCCAGGGATCCCGGCATTCACCTTTCATAGGTGAGTAGATAAACATCCTGGATACATGCACACAACAGAATATGTATTGCTAAAAAGGAAATAGCTATCAAGTCATAAAAAGGTGTAGGGGAAACCTAAATGCATATGAGTAAGTGAAACAAATCAATATGAAAAAGCTACACACTGGATTCCAGCTAGATGAGATTCTGGAAGAACCAAAACTATAAAGGTAGTAATCGCTCAGCGTTTCCATGGATTAAGGAGGAAACAGGAATAAAAAGACAAAGCACAGAGA
>NW_024570646.1:0-38232 GCF_018345385.1 Vulpes lagopus | reverse complement strand
TAATCATCTTTTGGGCATCAGTGCTTCCCTCAACACCATGTCTTAAAAAAAACTTTATATCATTTTCATCAATTTCATTATCATCAATGTCATACTTCTGTAGCCCCTCTAATAGCTTCACGGCCGCTAAATGGTGGAGGGAACATTGATCTAAAGAGTTCTAATAAAGAATTGAATTTCTCTAGCGTCTGTTAATTGGCAGGTAAAAGGGGAGGGAGAGGCCTTTCCTCCAGCAACCAATATCTGCCGTCCTCTCCACCCAGAGGCAGGTGAAACCTCTTGGATTTCTGGCCACCTTAGGCAGCACTCTTCCCCTCCACCAGCTAGTGCTTCCCCTGTGCTCTTTAACCACAAGAATCTGGTTTTGCTGGTTAAGAGGGTTCTCCAGCCCCTCGAGTCCATCCCACTGGAAAACTTGTTGTTGTTTTGAAAACTTCTTAAAGCCTGTGGTGTTTCTACTCTAGGTGATACAGGGTAAGAAAACTTGGTTCCAATCCAATCGAATCCAATCCACACGGCTGGCTAGATCGTAGTACTGGAAGCAGTGAGCAACTTCCCAGCTGGTACACCTGACCCAGGCAGGGAAAAATTGGAGGAAAGAGCCAGGACTGCCCTTCTATTGTCCTCAAGTCTTGCAGAGGTCATCCGACCTTCGGTGAGGTTTGCCACAAGTGAGACACTAGCAGTGCTGGTGATTCTTCCCTTAGTAACTGCAGCAGCAGCAGGCAATCCTGGTGCAGGATGATGGCCAGCCCTCTTCGCCATTTTTTTTCAACTGAAAGTATTTGACAGATAACACTAAAATTAATCACGAAAAAAAAAAAAACATTCTATTCTATTCACAAAGAAAAAGCTCCAGTCCATCTTTTAATTTTTTTGAAAAATTCCTGACCTTACAGAACTAAACTGAAATGTATTAATATTCCACTCTTACATTTCCATGACAAACAGAAAAATTCATGAGCCAAAAAAAGGGGGGGGGGAGAAGCTTATAAAACTAAATATGGATCTCAGCATTAACAGCTGAACAGAGAAAGGAATTAAAACGCTTTAATTAAAAAATCACGAGTGGATGATAAAGTGTGTAGAAACTGAAAATTTACAAACTATTTAAAACCTGGAATAGCTGACTGTTCAGAAACTACACAGATGGATCATGGGTGGTGGTGAACAGCAGAAAGGGATTATGGATGAATCTGCATTGTTCTAGCTGCTCCCCATGCCACCCGTCTCCGAGGAAAGCCTGACATTGATTAGATATTGAGCCAGGCTAATGCTGGCAGCAGATCCAGTGATGGTAACCTGCCTATCAGTAGATCCTTCCACTGGGTTCGCAATTTTGATCTGCGCCCCAGACATCTGACGGATCTCATTGATTTTGGTGCCTTGACGCCTGATTATGCAGCCAATCAAAACGTTTGGAATGGTGAGTTCATGAGAAGTAGTCTGAGCAGATGCATCCAAACCCCAATAGCCTTTCACCTCTGAAGAGCTGGATTCAATGCCACTGAATCCGGTGTTGCCATGCGTCATGGGAAAATGAGACTGTTGCATTGCCAACTGGTGCAGCTTGGTCAAATCTGGCTGTGGAATGGCATACTGTCCTTGAATGGTATAGGCCTCTAGAGGTGGTCCCTCCAGGTCAAGGTTGAGGCACATGGACGGGGTGGTGTGGGGAAAGCTCGCACTGTCGCTGCCTGTGCTGTACCTGTCCTGACCACCTGCAAAGATGACTGGAGAACTGGACGGCTTGGCCGGTACGGAATGGTCACGCCCTTCGGGGGGGACTCCAACATGACCACGCAGATCTGTTTCACACACTCAATGATGGATTGCGGAATGCCAGCAATAGTGATGGCCCGCTCAGTTGAGTTGGGGAGCATATCCCCTGCCACCTGAACCTGAGCCCCTGTACTCTCTCGTATTTCCTTGATCTTGCAACCACCTTTCCCAATGAGAGAGCCACACTGACTAGCAGGGACCACCAGCCTCAGGGTAACTGGGGGTCTACTGGCAGCTGTGCTATTGGTCATAGAGCTGCTGATGTCCTCTTCCAGTTTGTCAATGATCATAGCGAAGGCTTTGAAGATGGCGTTAGTGGGTCCAGCCAAAGTGATAATTCTCTCAGGACAATTCCCTTCTGAGATGTTGATACGTGCACCACTCTCCTCACGCATCTTCTTAACTGATTCTCCTTTCTTTCCGATGATACTGCCAACTTCCTTTCCATGCATAAGTAGCCGGATGGTGAGAGTGACATTTAATCCACCTTCAATCACACCGGAGTCCATGTCGAGCAGTGATCCGGGGAGCTGGACTTTGAGTGGTCAAGTCTTTGGTCACTGGTGGGGGTGAAAGCCAAAAACTGCAGGCGCGAGACGACTGAGGGGAAAAGGGGAGCGGGCGGGAAGGGGAAGGGCGGAAGGCCGGGGGCGGAACAATAGGGGCGAGCGGGAAGGTGAGGGGGGCCCCGCGGGTGGGCGGAGGAGGAAGGGGGGGTGGAGGAGGTGGAGGAGGAAGGGGGAAAGAGACCCGGGGTGGGTGGAGGGCGCCAGGACCCAAACCGACAACCTCGCCCTGCCCTCCCTCTGTGGCCCTACCCATGCTAGACACTTTGATGGGAGCTAGGACCGAGCTACACTCTCATTGAACAAGGACGTTGGCAATGTCTGCATTGAGATCAGATACACTTGAGGAGAATCCTGTCACTTCCACATGCTCTTCACACAACCTCTTCCGGCACCTAACATAAGGATGCTGGGACCTACGTCTACGGGCAGTCAGAATGCGGGAGGGTCCTGCCCTGAACTCAGCTCGCACAAGGAAGCACGCCTACAAGCCAGCTTTCAACTAGCTGCGTTCCTCGGGCACTGAGATCGTAACAGTGTTCTAAGCCAGGAGGTACCCAGAATACCACTCCACTGCAGCTGGAGACACCCTCCAGGTCTGCTTATTCCACTTGCGTCTCACAAGCCTCTGACAAACGGCTGTGGTGCAGATGTTGGAAACTCTTTCTGCAGGCAGTGTGCAACTGTGAGGGACTGAGGGTGAGCTCAACTCTCCGAAGTAAGTTGCTTTCGGACAAGGCGTTCAGCTAGCTTCTCTCGTATGGCACTTAGGATGTCGCACCTGGCTCACACAGGAAATACTAGGAAATCGCTGGGTTGAGCTTGGATGCACTAGTCTTGTGGGCCGGGACTTTCCACTTACCTCTCACAACACTTCAGGCACGCATCGGGGCTAGGCCTGTTAGGAGCGCGGTGTACGTGCAGGCAGGATGTGGGAGGGACAGTCCATAAGCCCAACTCTCGGAAGTGTGTATGCTTTGCAGGCAGATGTCTGCTAGACACTTTGATGGGAGCTAGGACCGAGCTACACTCTCATTGAACAAGGACGTTTGCAATGTCTGCATTGAGATCAGATACACCTGAGGAGAATCCTGTCACTTCCACATGCTCTTCACACAACCTCTTCCGGCACCTAACATAAGGATGCTGGGACCTACGTCTACGGGCAGTCAGAATGCGGGAGGGTCCTGCCCTGAACTCAGCTCGCACAAGGAAGCACGCCTACAAGCCAGCTTTCAACTAGCTGCGTTCCTCGGGCACTGAGAACGTAACAGTGTTCTAAGCCAGGAGGTACCCAGAATACCACTCCACTGCAGCTGGAGACACCCTCCAGGTCTGCTTATTCCACTTGCGTCTCACAAGCCTCTGACAAACGGCTGTGGTGCAGATGTTGGAAACTCTTTCTGCAGGCAGTGTGCAACTGTGAGGGACTGAGGGTGAGCTCAACTCTCCGAAGTAAGTTGCTTTCGGACAAGGCGTTCAGCTAGCTTCTCTCGTATGGCACTTAGGATGTCGCACCTGGCTCACACAGGAAATACTAGGAAATCGCTGGGTTGAGCTTGGATGCACTAGTCTTGTGGGCCGGGACTTTCCACTTACCTCTCACAACACTTCAGGCACGCATCGGGGCTAGGCCTGTTAGGAGCGCGGTGTACGTGCAGGCAGGATGTGGGAGGGACAGTCCATAAGCCCAACTCTCGGAAGTGTGTATGCTTTGCAGGCAGATGTCTGCTAGACACTTTGATGGGAGCTAGGACCGAGCTACACTCTCATTGAACAAGGACGTTTGCAATGTCTGCATTGAGATCAGATACACCTGAGGAGAATCCTGTCACTTCCACATGCTCTTCACACAACCTCTTCCGGCACCTAACATAAGGATGCTGGGACCTACGTCTACGGGCAGTCAGAATGCGGGAGGGTCCTGCCCTGAACTCAGCTCGCACAAGGAAGCACGCCTACAAGCCAGCTTTCAACTAGCTGCGTTCCTCGGGCACTGAGAACGTAACAGTGTTCTAAGCCAGGAGGTACCCAGAATACCACTCCACTGCAGCTGGAGACACCCTCCAGGTCTGCTTATTCCACTTGCGTCTCACAAGCCTCTGACAAACGGCTGTGGTGCAGATGTTGGAAACTCTTTCTGCAGGCAGTGTGCAACTGTGAGGGACTGAGGGTGAGCTCAACTCTCCGAAGTAAGTTGCTTTCGGACAAGGCGTTCAGCTAGCTTCTCTCGTATGGCACTTAGGATGTCGCACCTGGCTCACACAGGAAATACTAGGAAATCGCTGGGTTGAGCTTGGATGCACTAGTCTTGTGGGCCGGGACTTTCCACTTACCTCTCACAACACTTCAGGCACGCATCGGGGCTAGGCCTGTTAGGAGCGCGGTGTACGTGCAGGCAGGATGTGGGAGGGACAGTCCATAAGCCCAACTCTCGGAAGTGTGTATGCTTTGCAGGCAGATGATTGCTAGACACTTTGATGGGAGCTAGGAATGAGCTACACTCTCATTGAACAAGGACGTTTGCAATGTCCTTTTTTTAAAAATAAAAGAAAAATCAAGCAAGTTTATTTAAAGTTATTTCACTGATTAGTACCTTCTCACAAAAACTCCCCCAGAAGACACCTTTTTCTTTATTTGCCTCTTCTCTTTGCTTGACTCACAAGAAGAGTCATCTTCCACAGCAAAGTTGGGAACCTGAATCTTTTCCAGTGTCTCCCTGAGTTGATCCACCTCTGCACGATATTCATCCAGCTGACCTTCTAATTTTTCTCTCCAGAGCCGTTCGTACTCCAGCTGGCCCTGCAGCTCCTTGATAGTCTTTTCAGACTCGAGCTGTTCTTTCTTCTGCTTTAGATCTTCTTCTGTTATCCCTCCCAAGTGTTTATAGTTGCTCTCAGCAATATCCAGCAGGTGTCTCAATTCAACAATTTTCTTATAAGCTCTCATTCTAGCATCTGTCTTATCCGACTCACTTAGACATAAATCATCTTTGGCATCAGTGCTTCCCTCAACACCATGTCTTAAAAAAAACTTTATATCATTTTCATCAATTTCATTATCATCAATGTCATACTTCTGTAGCCCCTCTAATAGCTTCACGGCCGCTAAATGGTGGAGGGAACATTGATCTAAAGAGTTCTAATAAAGAATTGAATTTCTCTAGCGTCTGTTAATTGGCAGGTAAAAGGGGAGGGAGAGGCCTTTCCTCCAGCAACCAATATCTGCCCTCCTCTCCACCCAGAGGCAGGTGAAACCTCTTGGATTTCTGGCCACCTTAGGCAGCACTCTTCCCCTCCACCAGCTAGTGCTTCCCCTGTGCTCTTTAACCACAAGAATCTGGTTTTGCTGGTTAAGAGGGTTCTCCAGCCCCTCGAGTCCATCCCACTGGAAAACTTGTTGTTGTTTTGAAAACTTCTTAAAGCCTGTGGTGTTTCTACTCTAGGTGATACAGGGTAAGAAAACTTGGTTCCAATCCAATCGAATCCAATCCACACGGCTGGCTAGATCGTAGTACTGGAAGCAGTGAGCGACTTCCCAGCTGGTACACCTGACCCAGGCAGGGAAAAATTGGAGGAAAGAGCCAGGACTGCCCTTCTATTGTCCTCAAGTCTTGCAGAGGTCATCCGACCTTCGGTGAGGTTTGCCACAAGTGAGACACTAGCAGTGCTGGTGATTCTTCCCTTAGTAACTGCAGCAGCAGCAGGCAATCCTGGTGCAGGATGATGGCCAGCCCTCTTCGCCATTTTTTTTTCAACTGAAAGTATTTGACAGATAACACTAAAATTAATCACGAAAAAAAAAAACACATTCTATTCTATTCACAAAGAAAAAGCTCCAGTCCATCTTTTAATTTTTTTGAAAAATTCCTGACATTACAGAACTAAACTGAAATGTATTAATATTCCACTCTTACATTTCCATGACAAACAGAAAAATTCATGAGCCAAAAAAAAGGGGGGGGGAGAAGCTTATAAAACTAAATATGGATCTCAGCATTAACAGCTGAACAGAGAAAGGAATTAAAACGCTTTAATTAAAAAATCACGAGTGGATGATAAAGTGTGTAGAAACTGAAAATTTACAAACTATTTAAAACCTGGAATCGCTGACTGTTCAGAAACTACACAGATGGATCATGGGTGGTGGTGAACAGCAGAAAGGGATTATGGATGAATCTGCATTGTTCTAGCTGCTCCCCATGCCACCCGTCTCCGAGGAAAGCCTGACATTGATTAGATATTGAGCCAGGCTAATGCTGGCAGCAGATCCAGTGATGGTAACCTGCCTATCAGTAGATCCTTCCACTGGGTTCGCAATTTTGATCTGCGCCCCAGACATCTGACGGATCTCATTGATTTTGGTGCCTTGACGCCTGATTATGCAGCCAATCAAATCGTTTGGAATGGTGAGTTCATGAGAAGTAGTCTGAGCAGATGCATCCAAACCCCAATGGCCTTTCACCTCTGGAGAGCTGGATTCAATGCCACTGAATCCGGTGTTGCCATGCGTCATGGGAAAATGAGACTGTTGCATTGACAACTGGTGCAGCTTGGTCAAATCTGGCTGTGGAATGGCATACTGTCCTTGAATGGTATAGGCCTCTAGAGGTGGTCCCTCCAGGTCAGGGTTGAGGCACATGGACGGGGTGGTGTGGGGAAAGCTCGCACTGTCGCTGCCTGTGCTGTACCTGTCCTGACCACCTGCAAAGATGACTGGAGAACTGGACGGCTTGGGCCGGTACGGGATGGTCACGCCCTTCGGGGGGGACTCCAACATGACCACGCAGATCTGTTTCACACACTCAATGATGGATTGCGGAATGCCAGCAATAGTGATGGCCCGCTCAGTTGAGTTGGGGAGCATATCCCCTGCCACCTGAACCTGAGCCCCTGTACTCTCTCGTATTTCCTTGATCTTGCAACCACCTTTCCCAATGAGAGAGCCACACTGACTAGCAGGGACCACCAGCCTCAGGGTAACTGGGGGTCTACTGGCAGCTGTGCTATTGGTCATAGAGCTGCTGATGTCCTCTTCCAGTTTGTCAATGATCATAGCGAAGGCTTTGAAGATGGCGTTAGTGGGTCCAGCCAAAGTGATAATTCTCTCAGGACAATTCCCTTCTGAGATGTTGATACGTGCACCACTCTCCTCACGCATCTTCTTAACTGATTCTCCTTTCATTCCGATGATACTGCCAACTTCCTTTCCATGCATAAGTAGCCGGATGGAGAGTGACATTTAATCCACCTTCCATCACACCGGTGTCCATGTCGAGCAGTGTTCCGGGGAGCTGGACTTTGAGTGGTCAAGTCTTTGGTCACTGGTGGGGGTGAAAGCCAAAAACTGCGGGCGCGAGGCAACTGAGGGGAAAAGGGGAGCGGGAGGGAAGGGGAAGGGCGGAAGGCCGGGGGCGGAACAATAGGGGCGAGCGGGAAGGTGAGGGGGGCACCGCGGGCGGGTGGAGGAGGAAGGGGGGGTGGAGGAGGAGGAGGAGGAAGGGGGAAAGAGACCCCGGGGTGGGTGGAGGGCGTCAGGACCCAAACCCACAAGCTCGCCCTGTCCTCCCTCTGTGGCCCCACCCATGCTAGACACTTTGATGGGAGCTAGGACCGAGCTACACTCACATTGAACAAGGACGTTGGCAATGTCTGCATTGAGATCAGATACACTTGAGGAGAATACTGTCACTTCAACATGCTCTTCACACAACCCCTTCCGGCAACTAACATAAGGATGCTGGGACCTACATCTACGGGCAGTCCGAATGCGGGAGGGTCCTGCCCTGAACTCAGCTCGCAAAAGGAAGCACGCCTACAAGCCACCTTTCAACTAGCTGCGTTCCTCGGGCACTGAGAACGTAACAGTGTTCTAAGCCAGGAGGTACCCAGAATACGACGCCACTGCAGCTGGAGACACCCTCCAGGTCTGCTTATTCCACTTGCGTCTCACAAGCCTCTGACAAACGGCTGTGGTGCAGATGTTGGAAACTCTTTCTGCAGGAAGTGTGCAACTGTGAGGGACGGAGGGTGAGTTCAACTCTCCGAAGTAAGTTGCTTTTGCACAAGGTGTTCAGCTAGCTTCTCTCGTATGGCACTTAGGATGTCGCACCTGGATCACACAGGAAATACTAGGAAATCGCTGGGTTGAGCTTGGATGCACTAGTCTTGTGGGCCGGGACTTTCCATTTACGTCTCACAAAACTTCAGGCACGCATCGGAGCTAGGCCTGTTAGGAGCGCGGTATACGTGCAGGCAGGATGTGGGAGGGACAGTCCATAAGCCCAACTCTCGGAAGTGTGTATGCTTTGCAGGCAGATGTCTGCTAGACACTTTGATGGGAGCTAGGACCGAGCTACACTCTCATTGAACAAGGACGTTTGCAATGTCTGCATTGAGATCAGATACACCTGAGGAGAATCCTGTCACTTCCACATGCTCTTCACACAACCTCTTCCGGCACCTAACATAAGGATGCTGGGACCTACGTCTACGGGCAGTCAGAATGCGGGAGGGTCCTGCCCTGAACTCAGCTCGCACAAGGAAGCACGCCTACAAGCCAGCTTTCAACTAGCTGCGTTCCTCGGGCACTGAGAACGTAACAGTGTTCTAAGCCAGGAGGTACCCAGAATACCACTCCACTGCAGCTGGAGACACCCTCCAGGTCTGCTTATTCCACTTGCGTCTCACAAGCCTCTGACAAACGGCTGTGGTGCAGATGTTGGAAACTCTTTCTGCAGGCAGTGTGCAACTGTGAGGGACTGAGGGTGAGCTCAACTCTCCGAAGTAAGTTGCTTTCGGACAAGGCGTTCAGCTAGCTTCTCTCGTATGGCACTTAGGATGTCGCACCTGGCTCACACAGGAAATACTAGGAAATCGCTGGGTTGAGCTTGGATGCACTAGTCTTGTGGGCCGGGACTTTCCACTTACCTCTCACAACACTTCAGGCACGCATCGGGGCTAGGCCTGTTAGGAGCGCGGTGTACGTGCAGGCAGGATGTGGGAGGGACAGTCCATAAGCCCAACTCTCGGAAGTGTGTATGCTTTGCAGGCAGATGTCTGCTAGACACTTTGATGGGAGCTAGGACCGAGCTACACTCTCATTGAACAAGGACGTTTGCAATGTCTGCATTGAGATCAGATACACCTGAGGAGAATCCTGTCACTTCCACATGCTCTTCACACAACCTCTTCCGGCACCTAACATAAGGATGCTGGGACCTACGTCTACGGGCAGTCAGAATGCGGGAGGGTCCTGCCCTGAACTCAGCTCGCACAAGGAAGCACGCCTACAAGCCAGCTTTCAACTAGCTGCGTTCCTCGGGCACTGAGAACGTAACAGTGTTCTAAGCCAGGAGGTACCCAGAATACCACTCCACTGCAGCTGGAGACACCCTCCAGGTCTGCTTATTCCACTTGCGTCTCACAAGCCTCTGACAAACGGCTGTGGTGCAGATGTTGGAAACTCTTTCTGCAGGCAGTGTGCAACTGTGAGGGACTGAGGGTGAGCTCAACTCTCCGAAGTAAGTTGCTTTCGGACAAGGTGTTCAGCTAGCTTCTCTCGTATGGCACTTAGGATGTCGCACCTGGCTCACACAGGAAATACTAGGAAATCGCTGGGTTGAGCTTGGATGCACTAGTCTTGTGGGCCGGGACATTCCACTTACCTCTCACAACACTTCAGGCACGCATCGGGGCTAGGCCTGTTAGGAGCGCGGTGTACGTGCAGGCAGGATGTGGGAGGGACAGTCCATAAGCCCAACTCTCGGAAGTGTGTATGCTTTGCAGGCAGATGATTGCTAGACACTTTGATGGGAGCTAGGAATGAGCTACACTCTCATTGAACAAGGACGTTTGCAATGTCCTTTTTTTAAAAATAAAAGAAAAATCAAGCAAGTTTATTTAAAGTTATTTCACTGATTAGTACCTTCTCACAAAAACTCCCCCAGAAGACACCTTTTTCTTTATTTGCCTCTTCTCTTTGCTTGACTCACAAGAAGAGTCATCTTCCACAGCAAAGTTGGGAACCTGAATCTTTTCCAGTGTCTCCCTGAGTTGATCCACCTCTGCACGATATTCATCCAGCTGACCTTCTAATTTTTCTCTCCAGAGCCGTTCGTACTCCAGCTGGCCCTGCAGCTCCTTGATAGTCTTTTCAGACTCGAGCTGTTCTTTCTTCTGCTTTAGATCTTCTTCTGTTATCCCTCCCAAGTGTTTATAGTTGCTCTCAGCAATATCCAGCAGGTGTCTCAATTCAACAATTTTCTTATAAGCTCTCATTCTAGCATCTGTCTTATCCGACTCACTTAGACATAAATCATCTTTGGCATCAGTGCTTCCCTCAACACCATGTCTTAAAAAAAACTTTATATCATTTTCATCAATTTCATTATCATCAATGTCATACTTCTGTAGCCCCTCTAATAGCTTCACGGCCGCTAAATGGTGGAGGGAACATTGATCTAAAGAGTTCTAATAAAGAATTGAATTTCTCTAGCGTCTGTTAATTGGCAGGTAAAAGGGGAGGGAGAGGCCTTTCCTCCAGCAACCAATATCTGCCCTCCTCTCCACCCAGAGGCAGGTGAAACCTCTTGGATTTCTGGCCACCTTAGGCAGCACTCTTCCCCTCCACCAGCTAGTGCTTCCCCTGTGCTCTTTAACCACAAGAATCTGGTTTTGCTGGTTAAGAGGGTTCTCCAGCCCCTCGAGTCCATCCCACTGGAAAACTTGTTGTTGTTTTGAAAACTTCTTAAAGCCTGTGGTGTTTCTACTCTAGGTGATACAGGGTAAGAAAACTTGGTTCCAATCCAATCGAATCCAATCCACACGGCTGGCTAGATCGTAGTACTGGAAGCAGTGAGCGACTTCCCAGCTGGTACACCTGACCCAGGCAGGGAAAAATTGGAGGAAAGAGCCAGGACTGCCCTTCTATTGTCCTCAAGTCTTGCAGAGGTCATCCGACCTTCGGTGAGGTTTGCCACAAGTGAGACACTAGCAGTGCTGGTGATTCTTCCCTTAGTAACTGCAGCAGCAGCAGGCAATCCTGGTGCAGGATGATGGCCAGCCCTCTTCGCCATTTTTTTTCAACTGAAAGTATTTGACAGATAACACTAAAATTAATCACGAAAAAAAAAAACACATTCTATTCTATTCACAAAGAAAAAGCTCCAGTCCATCTTTTAATTTTTTTGAAAAATTCCTGACATTACAGAACTAAACTGAAATGTATTAATATTCCACTCTTACATTTCCATGACAAACAGAAAAATTCATGAGCCAAAAAAAAGGGGGGGGGAGAAGCTTATAAAACTAAATATGGATCTCAGCATTAACAGCTGAACAGAGAAAGGAATTAAAACGCTTTAATTAAAAAATCACGAGTGGATGATAAAGTGTGTAGAAACTGAAAATTTACAAACTATTTAAAACCTGGAATCGCTGACTGTTCAGAAACTACACAGATGGATCATGGGTGGTGGTGAACAGCAGAAAGGGATTATGGATGAATCTGCATTGTTCTAGCTGCTCCCCATGCCACCCGTCTCCGAGGAAAGCCTGACATTGATTAGATATTGAGCCAGGCTAATGCTGGCAGCAGATCCAGTGATGGTAACCTGCCTATCAGTAGATCCTTCCACTGGGTTCGCAATTTTGATCTGCGCCCCAGACATCTGACGGATCTCATTGATTTTGGTGCCTTGACGCCTGATTATGCAGCCAATCAAATCGTTTGGAATGGTGAGTTCATGAGAAGTAGTCTGAGCAGATGCATCCAAACCCCAATAGCCTTTCACCTCTGGAGAGCTGGATTCAATGCCACTGAATCCGGTGTTGCCATGCGTCATGGGAAAATGAGACTGTTGCATTGCCAACTGGTGCAGCTTGGTCAAATCTGGCTGTGGAATGGCATACTGTCCTTGAATGGTATAGGCCTCTAGAGGTGGTCCCTCCAGGTCAGGGTTGAGGCACATGGACGGGGTGGTGTGGGGAAAGCTCGCACTGTCGCTGCCTGTGCTGTACCTGTCCTGACCACCTGCAAAGATGACTGGAGAACTGGACGGCTTGGGCCGGTACGGGATGGTCACGCCCTTCGGGGGGGACTCCAACATGACCACGCAGATCTGTTTCACACACTCAATGATGGATTGCGGAATGCCAGCAATAGTGATGGCCCGCTCAGTTGAGTTGGGGAGCATATCCCCTGCCACCTGAACCTGAGCCCCTGTACTCTCTCGTATTTCCTTGATCTTGCAACCACCTTTCCCAATGAGAGAGCCACACTGACTAGCAGGGACCACCAGCCTCAGGGTAACTGGGGGTCTACTGGCAGCTGTGCTATAGGTCATAGAGCTGCTGATGTCCTCTTCCAGTTTGTCAATGATCATAGCGAAGGCTTTGAAGATGGCGTTAGTGGGTCCAGCCAAAGTGATAATTCTCTCAGGACAATTCCCTTCTGAGATGTTGATACGTGCACCACTCTCCTCACGCATCTTCTTAACTGATTCTCCTTTCTTTCCGATGATACTGCCAACTTCCTTTCCATGCATAAGTAGCCGGATGGAGAGTGACATTTAATCCACCTTCCATCACACCGGTGTCCATGTCGAGCAGTGTTCCGGGGAGCTGGACTTTGAGTGGTCAAGTCTTTGGTCACTGGTGGGGGTGAAAGCCAAAAACTGCAGGGCGCGAGGCAACTGAGGGGAAAAGGGGAGCGGGAGGGAAGGGGAAGGGCGGAAGGCCGGGGGCGGAACAATAGGGGCGAGCGGGAAGGTGAGGGGGGCACCGCGGGCGGGTGGAGGAGGAAGGGGGGGGTGGAGGAGGAGGAGGAGGAAGGGGGAAAGAGACCCCGGGGTGGGTGGAGGGCGTCAGGACCCAAACCCACAAGCTCGCCCTGTCCTCCCTCTGTGGCCCCACCCATGCTAGACACTTTGATGGGAGCTAGGACCGAGCTACACTCTCATTGAACAAGGACGTTGGCAATGTCTGCATTGAGATCAGATACACTTGAGGAGAATCCTGTCACTTCAACATGCTCTTCACACAACCTCTTCCGGCACCTAACATAAGGATGCTGGGACCTACGTCTACGGGCAGTCAGAATGCGGGAGGGTCCTGCCCTGAACTCAGCTCGCACAAGGAAGCACGCCTACAAGCCAGCTTTCAACTAGCTGCGTTCCTCGGGCACTGAGAACGTAACAGTGTTCTAAGCCAGGAGGTACCCAGAATACCACTCCACTGCAGCTGGAGACACCCTCCAGGTCTGCTTATTCCACTTGCGTCTCACAAGCCTCTGACAAACGGCTGTGGTGCAGATGTTGGAAACTCTTTCTGCAGGCAGTGTGCAACTGTGAGGGACTGAGGGTGAGCTCAACTCTCCGAAGTAAGTTGCTTTCGGACAAGGCGTTCAGCTAGCTTCTCTCGTATGGCACTTAGGATGTCGCACCTGGCTCACACAGGAAATACTAGGAAATCGCTGGGTTGAGCTTGGATGCACTAGTCTTGTGGGCCGGGACTTTCCACTTACCTCTCACAACACTTCAGGCACGCATCGGGGCTAGGCCTGTTAGGAGCGCGGTGTACGTGCAGGCAGGATGTGGGAGGGACAGTCCATAAGCCCAACTCTCGGAAGTGTGTATGCTTTGCAGGCAGATGTCTGCTAGACACTTTGATGGGAGCTAGGACCGAGCTACACTCTCATTGAACAAGGACGTTTGCAATGTCTGCATTGAGATCAGATACACCTGAGGAGAATCCTGTCACTTCCACATGCTCTTCACACAACCTCTTCCGGCACCTAACATAAGGATGCTGGGACCTACGTCTACGGGCAGTCAGAATGCGGGAGGGTCCTGCCCTGAACTCAGCTCGCACAAGGAAGCACGCCTACAAGCCAGCTTTCAACTAGCTGCGTTCCTCGGGCACTGAGAACGTAACAGTGTTCTAAGCCAGGAGGTACCCAGAATACCACTCCACTGCAGCTGGAGACACCCTCCAGGTCTGCTTATTCCACTTGCGTCTCACAAGCCTCTGACAAACGGCTGTGGTGCAGATGTTGGAAACTCTTTCTGCAGGCAGTGTGCAACTGTGAGGGACTGAGGGTGAGCTCAACTCTCCGAAGTAAGTTGCTTTCGGACAAGGCGTTCAGCTAGCTTCTCTCGTATGGCACTTAGGATGTCGCACCTGGCTCACACAGGAAATACTAGGAAATCGCTGGGTTGAGCTTGGATGCACTAGTCTTGTGGGCCGGGACTTTCCACTTACCTCTCACAACACTTCAGGCACGCATCGGGGCTAGGCCTGTTAGGAGCGCGGTGTACGTGCAGGCAGGATGTGGGAGGGACAGTCCATAAGCCCAACTCTCGGAAGTGTGTATGCTTTGCAGGCAGATGTCTGCTAGACACTTTGATGGGAGCTAGGACCGAGCTACACTCTCATTGAACAAGGACGTTTGCAATGTCTGCATTGAGATCAGATACACCTGAGGAGAATCCTGTCACTTCCACATGCTCTTCACACAACCTCTTCCGGCACCTAACATAAGGATGCTGGGACCTACGTCTACGGGCAGTCAGAATGCGGGAGGGTCCTGCCCTGAACTCAGCTCGCACAAGGAAGCACGCCTACAAGCCAGCTTTCAACTAGCTGCGTTCCTCGGGCACTGAGAACGTAACAGTGTTCTAAGCCAGGAGGTACCCAGAATACCACTCCACTGCAGCTGGAGACACCCTCCAGGTCTGCTTATTCCACTTGCGTCTCACAAGCCTCTGACAAACGGCTGTGGTGCAGATGTTGGAAACTCTTTCTGCAGGCAGTGTGCAACTGTGAGGGACTGAGGGTGAGCTCAACTCTCCGAAGTAAGTTGCTTTCGGACAAGGCGTTCAGCTAGCTTCTCTCGTATGGCACTTAGGATGTCGCACCTGGCTCACACAGGAAATACTAGGAAATCGCTGGGTTGAGCTTGGATGCACTAGTCTTGTGGGCCGGGACTTTCCACTTACCTCTCACAACACTTCAGGCACGCATCGGGGCTAGGCCTGTTAGGAGCGCGGTGTACGTGCAGGCAGGATGTGGGAGGGACAGTCCATAAGCCCAACTCTCGGAAGTGTGTATGCTTTGCAGGCAGATGATTGCTAGACACTTTGATGGGAGCTAGGAATGAGCTACACTCTCATTGAACAAGGACGTTTGCAATGTCCTTTTTTTAAAAATAAAAGAAAAATCAAGCAAGTTTATTTAAAGTTATTTCACTGATTAGTACCTTCTCACAAAAACTCCCCCAGAAGACACCTTTTTCTTTATTTGCCTCTTCTCTTTGCTTGACTCACAAGAAGAGTCATCTTCCACAGCAAAGTTGGGAACCTGAATCTTTTCCAGTGTCTCCCTGAGTTGATCCACCTCTGCACGATATTCATCCAGCTGACCTTCTAATTTTTCTCTCCAGAGCCGTTCGTACTCCAGCTGGCCCTGCAGCTCCTTGATAGTCTTTTCAGACTCGAGCTGTTCTTTCTTCTGCTTTAGATCTTCTTCTGTTATCCCTCCCAAGTGTTTATAGTTGCTCTCAGCAATATCCAGCAGGTGTCTCAATTCAACAATTTTCTTATAAGCTCTCATTCTAGCATCTGTCTTATCCGACTCACTTAGACATAAATCATCTTTGGCATCAGTGCTTCCCTCAACACCATGTCTTAAAAAAAACTTTATATCATTTTCATCAATTTCATTATCATCAATGTCATACTTCTGTAGCCCCTCTAATAGCTTCACGGCCGCTAAATGGTGGAGGGAACATTGATCTAAAGAGTTCTAATAAAGAATTGAATTTCTCTAGCGTCTGTTAATTGGCAGGTAAAAGGGGAGGGAGAGGCCTTTCCTCCAGCAACCAATATCTGCCCTCCTCTCCACCCAGAGGCAGGTGAAACCTCTTGGATTTCTGGCCACCTTAGGCAGCACTCTTCCCCTCCACCAGCTAGTGCTTCCCCTGTGCTCTTTAACCACAAGAATCTGGTTTTGCTGGTTAAGAGGGTTCTCCAGCCCCTCGAGTCCATCCCACTGGAAAACTTGTTGTTGTTTTGAAAACTTCTTAAAGCCTGTGGTGTTTCTACTCTAGGTGATACAGGGTAAGAAAACTTGGTTCCAATCCAATCGAATCCAATCCACACGGCTGGCTAGATCGTAGTACTGGAAGCAGTGAGCGACTTCCCAGCTGGTACACCTGACCCAGGCAGGGAAAAATTGGAGGAAAGAGCCAGGACTGCCCTTCTATTGTCCTCAAGTCTTGCAGAGGTCATCCGACCTTCGGTGAGGTTTGCCACAAGTGAGACACTAGCAGTGCTGGTGATTCTTCCCTTAGTAACTGCAGCAGCAGCAGGCAATCCTGGTGCAGGATGATGGCCAGCCCTCTTCGCCATTTTTTTTTCAACTGAAAGTATTTGACAGATAACACTAAAATTAATCACGAAAAAAAAAAACACATTCTATTCTATTCACAAAGAAAAAGCTCCAGTCCATCTTTTAATTTTTTTGAAAAATTCCTGACATTACAGAACTAAACTGAAATGTATTAATATTCCACTCTTACATTTCCATGACAAACAGAAAAATTCATGAGCCAAAAAAAGGGGGGGGAGAAGCTTATAAAACTAAATATGGATCTCAGCATTAACAGCTGAACAGAGAAAGGAATTAAAACGCTTTAATTAAAAAATCACGAGTGGATGATAAAGTGTGTAGAAACTGAAAATTTACAAACTATTTAAAACCTGGAATCGCTGACTGTTCAGAAACTACACAGATGGATCATGGGTGGTGGTGAACAGCAGAAAGGGATTATGGATGAATCTGCATTGTTCTAGCTGCTCCCCATGCCACCCGTCTCCGAGGAAAGCCTGACATTGATTAGATATTGAGCCAGGCTAATGCTGGCAGCAGATCCAGTGATGGTAACCTGCCTATCAGTAGATCCTTCCACTGGGTTCGCAATTTTGATCTGCGCCCCAGACATCTGACGGATCTCATTGATTTTGGTGCCTTGACGCCTGATTATGCAGCCAATCAAATCGTTTGGAATGGTGAGTTCATGAGAAGTAGTCTGAGCAGATGCATCCAAACCCCAATAGCCTTTCACCTCTGGAGAGCTGGATTCAATGCCACTGAATCCGGTGTTGCCATGCGTCATGGGAAAATGAGACTGTTGCATTGCCAACTGGTGCAGCTTGGTCAAATCTGGCTGTGGAATGGCATACTGTCCTTGAATGGTATAGGCCTCTAGAGGTGGTCCCTCCAGGTCAGGGTTGAGGCACATGGACGGGGTGGTGTGGGGAAAGCTCGCACTGTCGCTGCCTGTGCTGTACCTGTCCTGACCACCTGCAAAGATGACTGGAGAACTGGACGGCTTGGGCCGGTACGGGATGGTCACGCCCTTCGGGGGGGACTCCAACATGACCACGCAGATCTGTTTCACACACTCAATGATGGATTGCGGAATGCCAGCAATAGTGATGGCCCGCTCAGTTGAGTTGGGGAGCATATCCCCTGCCACCTGAACCTGAGCCCCTGTACTCTCTCGTATTTCCTTGATCTTGCAACCACCTTTCCCAATGAGAGAGCCACACTGACTAGCAGGGACCACCAGCCTCAGGGTAACTGGGGGTCTACTGGCAGCTGTGCTATAGGTCATAGAGCTGCTGATGTCCTCTTCCAGTTTGTCAATGATCATAGCGAAGGCTTTGAAGATGGCGTTAGTGGGTCCAGCCAAAGTGATAATTCTCTCAGGACAATTCCCTTCTGAGATGTTGATACGTGCACCACTCTCCTCACGCATCTTCTTAACTGATTCTCCTTTCTTTCCGATGATACTGCCAACTTCCTTTCCATGCATAAGTAGCCGGATGGTGAGAGTGACATTTAATCCACCTTCAATCACACCGGTGTCCATGTCGAGCAGTGTTCCGGGGAGCTGGACTTTGAGTGGTCAAGTCTTTGGTCACTGGTGGGGGTGAAAGCCAAAAACTGCAGGCGCGAGGCAACTGAGGGGAAAAGGGGAGCGGGCGGGAAGGGGAAGGGCGGAAGGCCGGGGGCGGAACAATAGGGGCGAGCGGGAAGGTGAGGGGGGCACCGCGGGCGGGTGGAGGAGGAAGGGGGGGTGGAGGAGGAGGAGGAGGAAGGGGGAAAGAGACCCCGGGGTGGGTGGAGGGCGTCAGGACCCAAACCCACAAGCTCGCCCTGTCCTCCCTCTGTGGCCCCACCCATGCTAGACACTTTGATGGGAGCTAGGACCGAGCTACACTCTCATTGAACAAGGACGTTGGCAATGTCTGCATTGAGATCAGATACACTTGAGGAGAATCTTGTCACTTCCACATGCTCTTCACACAACCTTCTGGCACCTAACATAAGGATGCTGGGACCTACATCTACGGGCAGTCAGAATGCGGGAGGGTCCTGCCCTGAACTCAGCTCGCAAAAGGAAGCACGCCTACAAGCCACCTTTCAACTAGCTGCGTTCCTCGGGCACTGAGAACGTAACAGTGTTCTAAGCCAGGAGGTACCCAGAATACCACTCCACTGCAGCTGGAGACACCCTCCAGGTCTGCTTATTCCACTTGCGTCTCACAAGCCTCTGACAAACGGCTGTGGTGCAGATGTTGGAAACTCTTTCTGCAGGCAGTGTGCAACTGTGAGGGACTGAGGGTGAGCTCAACTCTCCGAAGTAAGTTGCTTTCGGACAAGGCGTTCAGCTAGCTTCTCTCGTATGGCACTTAGGATGTCGCACCTGGCTCACACAGGAAATACTAGGAAATCGCTGGGTTGAGCTTGGATGCACTAGTCTTGTGGGCCGGGACTTTCCACTTACCTCTCACAACACTTCAGGCACGCATCGGGGCTAGGCCTGTTAGGAGCGCGGTGTACGTGCAGGCAGGATGTGGGAGGGACAGTCCATAAGCCCAACTCTCGGAAGTGTGTATGCTTTGCAGGCAGATGTCTGCTAGACACTTTGATGGGAGCTAGGACCGAGCTACACTCTCATTGAACAAGGACGTTTGCAATGTCTGCATTGAGATCAGATACACCTGAGGAGAATCCTGTCACTTCCACATGCTCTTCACACAACCTCTTCCGGCACCTAACATAAGGATGCTGGGACCTACGTCTACGGGCAGTCAGAATGCGGGAGGGTCCTGCCCTGAACTCAGCTCGCACAAGGAAGCACGCCTACAAGCCAGCTTTCAACTAGCTGCGTTCCTCGGGCACTGAGAACGTAACAGTGTTCTAAGCCAGGAGGTACCCAGAATACCACTCCACTGCAGCTGGAGACACCCTCCAGGTCTGCTTATTCCACTTGCGTCTCACAAGCCTCTGACAAACGGCTGTGGTGCAGATGTTGGAAACTCTTTCTGCAGGCAGTGTGCAACTGTGAGGGACTGAGGGTGAGCTCAACTCTCCGAAGTAAGTTGCTTTCGGACAAGGCGTTCAGCTAGCTTCTCTCGTATGGCACTTAGGATGTCGCACCTGGCTCACACAGGAAATACTAGGAAATCGCTGGGTTGAGCTTGGATGCACTAGTCTTGTGGGCCGGGACTTTCCACTTACCTCTCACAACACTTCAGGCACGCATCGGGGCTAGGCCTGTTAGGAGCGCGGTGTACGTGCAGGCAGGATGTGGGAGGGACAGTCCATAAGCCCAACTCTCGGAAGTGTGTATGCTTTGCAGGCAGATGTCTGCTAGACACTTTGATGGGAGCTAGGACCGAGCTACACTCTCATTGAACAAGGACGTTTGCAATGTCTGCATTGAGATCAGATACACCTGAGGAGAATCCTGTCACTTCCACATGCTCTTCACACAACCTCTTCCGGCACCTAACATAAGGATGCTGGGACCTACGTCTACGGGCAGTCAGAATGCGGGAGGGTCCTGCCCTGAACTCAGCTCGCACAAGGAAGCACGCCTACAAGCCAGCTTTCAACTAGCTGCGTTCCTCGGGCACTGAGAACGTAACAGTGTTCTAAGCCAGGAGGTACCCAGAATACCACTCCACTGCAGCTGGAGACACCCTCCAGGTCTGCTTATTCCACTTGCGTCTCACAAGCCTCTGACAAACGGCTGTGGTGCAGATGTTGGAAACTCTTTCTGCAGGCAGTGTGCAACTGTGAGGGACTGAGGGTGAGCTCAACTCTCCGAAGTAAGTTGCTTTCGGACAAGGCGTTCAGCTAGCTTCTCTCGTATGGCACTTAGGATGTCGCACCTGGCTCACACAGGAAATACTAGGAAATCGCTGGGTTGAGCTTGGATGCACTAGTCTTGTGGGCCGGGACTTTCCACTTACCTCTCACAACACTTCAGGCACGCATCGGGGCTAGGCCTGTTAGGAGCGCGGTGTACGTGCAGGCAGGATGTGGGAGGGACAGTCCATAAGCCCAACTCTCGGAAGTGTGTATGCTTTGCAGGCAGATGTCTGCTAGACACTTTGATGGGAGCTAGGACCGAGCTACACTCTCATTGAACAAGGACGTTTGCAATGTCTGCATTGAGATCAGATACACCTGAGGAGAATCCTGTCACTTCCACATGCTCTTCACACAACCTCTTCCGGCACCTAACATAAGGATGCTGGGACCTACGTCTACGGGCAGTCAGAATGCGGGAGGGTCCTGCCCTGAACTCAGCTCGCACAAGGAAGCACGCCTACAAGCCAGCTTTCAACTAGCTGCGTTCCTCGGGCACTGAGAACGTAACAGTGTTCTAAGCCAGGAGGTACCCAGAATACCACTCCACTGCAGCTGGAGACACCCTCCAGGTCTGCTTATTCCACTTGCGTCTCACAAGCCTCTGACAAACGGCTGTGGTGCAGATGTTGGAAACTCTTTCTGCAGGCAGTGTGCAACTGTGAGGGACTGAGGGTGAGCTCAACTCTCCGAAGTAAGTTGCTTTCGGACAAGGCGTTCAGCTAGCTTCTCTCGTATGGCACTTAGGATGTCGCACCTGGCTCACACAGGAAATACTAGGAAATCGCTGGGTTGAGCTTGGATGCACTAGTCTTGTGGGCCGGGACTTTCCACTTACCTCTCACAACACTTCAGGCACGCATCGGGGCTAGGCCTGTTAGGAGCGCGGTGTACGTGCAGGCAGGATGTGGGAGGGACAGTCCATAAGCCCAACTCTCGGAAGTGTGTATGCTTTGCAGGCAGATGTCTGCTAGACACTTTGATGGGAGCTAGGACCGAGCTACACTCTCATTGAACAAGGACGTTTGCAATGTCTGCATTGAGATCAGATACACCTGAGGAGAATCCTGTCACTTCCACATGCTCTTCACACAACCTCTTCCGGCACCTAACATAAGGATGCTGGGACCTACGTCTACGGGCAGTCAGAATGCGGGAGGGTCCTGCCCTGAACTCAGCTCGCACAAGGAAGCACGCCTACAAGCCAGCTTTCAACTAGCTGCGTTCCTCGGGCACTGAGAACGTAACAGTGTTCTAAGCCAGGAGGTACCCAGAATACCACTCCACTGCAGCTGGAGACACCCTCCAGGTCTGCTTATTCCACTTGCGTCTCACAAGCCTCTGACAAACGGCTGTGGTGCAGATGTTGGAAACTCTTTCTGCAGGCAGTGTGCAACTGTGAGGGACTGAGGGTGAGCTCAACTCTCCGAAGTAAGTTGCTTTCGGACAAGGCGTTCAGCTAGCTTCTCTCGTATGGCACTTAGGATGTCGCACCTGGCTCACACAGGAAATACTAGGAAATCGCTGGGTTGAGCTTGGATGCACTAGTCTTGTGGGCCGGGACTTTCCACTTACCTCTCACAACACTTCAGGCACGCATCGGGGCTAGGCCTGTTAGGAGCGCGGTGTACGTGCAGGCAGGATGTGGGAGGGACAGTCCATAAGCCCAACTCTCGGAAGTGTGTATGCTTTGCAGGCAGATGTCTGCTAGACACTTTGATGGGAGCTAGGACCGAGCTACACTCTCATTGAACAAGGACGTTTGCAATGTCTGCATTGAGATCAGATACACCTGAGGAGAATCCTGTCACTTCCACATGCTCTTCACACAACCTCTTCCGGCACCTAACATAAGGATGCTGGGACCTACGTCTACGGGCAGTCAGAATGCGGGAGGGTCCTGCCCTGAACTCAGCTCGCACAAGGAAGCACGCCTACAAGCCAGCTTTCAACTAGCTGCGTTCCTCGGGCACTGAGAACGTAACAGTGTTCTAAGCCAGGAGGTACCCAGAATACCACTCCACTGCAGCTGGAGACACCCTCCAGGTCTGCTTATTCCACTTGCGTCTCACAAGCCTCTGACAAACGGCTGTGGTGCAGATGTTGGAAACTCTTTCTGCAGGCAGTGTGCAACTGTGAGGGACTGAGGGTGAGCTCAACTCTCCGAAGTAAGTTGCTTTCGGACAAGGCGTTCAGCTAGCTTCTCTCGTATGGCACTTAGGATGTAGCACCTGGCTCACACAGGAAATACTAGGAAATCGCTGGGTTGAGCTTGGATGCACTAGTCTTGTGGGCCGGGACTTTCCACTTACCTCTCACAACACTTCAGGCACGCATCGGGGCTAGGCCTGTTAGGAGCGCGGTGTACGTGCAGGCAGGATGTGGGAGGGACAGTCCATAAGCCCAACTCTCGGAAGTGTGTATGCTTTGCAGGCAGATGTCTGCTAGACACTTTGATGGGAGCTAGGACCGAGCTACACTCTCATTGAACAAGGACGTTTGCAATGTCTGCATTGAGATCAGATACACCTGAGGAGAATCCTGTCACTTCCACATGCTCTTCACACAACCTCTTCCGGCACCTAACATAAGGATGCTGGGACCTACGTCTACGGGCAGTCAGAATGCGGGAGGGTCCTGCCCTGAACTCAGCTCGCACAAGGAAGCACGCCTACAAGCCAGCTTTCAACTAGCTGCGTTCCTCGGGCACTGAGAACGTAACAGTGTTCTAAGCCAGGAGGTACCCAGAATACCACTCCACTGCAGCTGGAGACACCCTCCAGGTCTGCTTATTCCACTTGCGTCTCACAAGCCTCTGACAAACGGCTGTGGTGCAGATGTTGGAAACTCTTTCTGCAGGCAGTGTGCAACTGTGAGGGACTGAGGGTGAGCTCAACTCTCCGAAGTAAGTTGCTTTCGGACAAGGCGTTCAGCTAGCTTCTCTCGTATGGCACTTAGGATGTCGCACCTGGCTCACACAGGAAATACTAGGAAATCGCTGGGTTGAGCTTGGATGCACTAGTCTTGTGGGCCGGGACTTTCCACTTACCTCTCACAACACTTCAGGCACGCATCGGGGCTAGGCCTGTTAGGAGCGCGGTGTACGTGCAGGCAGGATGTGGGAGGGACAGTCCATAAGCCCAACTCTCGGAAGTGTGTATGCTTTGCAGGCAGATGTCTGCTAGACACTTTGATGGGAGCTAGGACCGAGCTACACTCTCATTGAACAAGGACGTTTGCAATGTCTGCATTGAGATCAGATACACCTGAGGAGAATCCTGTCACTTCCACATGCTCTTCACACAACCTCTTCCGGCACCTAACATAAGGATGCTGGGACCTACGTCTACGGGCAGTCAGAATGCGGGAGGGTCCTGCCCTGAACTCAGCTCGCACAAGGAAGCACGCCTACAAGCCAGCTTTCAACTAGCTGCGTTCCTCGGGCACTGAGAACGTAACAGTGTTCTAAGCCAGGAGGTACCCAGAATACCACTCCACTGCAGCTGGAGACACCCTCCAGGTCTGCTTATTCCACTTGCGTCTCACAAGCCTCTGACAAACGGCTGTGGTGCAGATGTTGGAAACTCTTTCTGCAGGCAGTGTGCAACTGTGAGGGACTGAGGGTGAGCTCAACTCTCCGAAGTAAGTTGCTTTCGGACAAGGCGTTCAGCTAGCTTCTCTCGTATGGCACTTAGGATGTCGCACCTGGCTCACACAGGAAATACTAGGAAATCGCTGGGTTGAGCTTGGATGCACTAGTCTTGTGGGCCGGGACTTTCCACTTACCTCTCACAACACTTCAGGCACGCATCGGGGCTAGGCCTGTTAGGAGCGCGGTGTACGTGCAGGCAGGATGTGGGAGGGACAGTCCATAAGCCCAACTCTCGGAAGTGTGTATGCTTTGCAGGCAGATGTCTGCTAGACACTTTGATGGGAGCTAGGACCGAGCTACACTCTCATTGAACAAGGACGTTTGCAATGTCTGCATTGAGATCAGATACACCTGAGGAGAATCCTGTCACTTCCACATGCTCTTCACACAACCTCTTCCGGCACCTAACATAAGGATGCTGGGACCTACGTCTACGGGCAGTCAGAATGCGGGAGGGTCCTGCCCTGAACTCAGCTCGCACAAGGAAGCACGCCTACAAGCCAGCTTTCAACTAGCTGCGTTCCTCGGGCACTGAGAACGTAACAGTGTTCTAAGCCAGGAGGTACCCAGAATACCACTCCACTGCAGCTGGAGACACCCTCCAGGTCTGCTTATTCCACTTGCGTCTCACAAGCCTCTGACAAACGGCTGTGGTGCAGATGTTGGAAACTCTTTCTGCAGGCAGTGTGCAACTGTGAGGGACTGAGGGTGAGCTCAACTCTCCGAAGTAAGTTGCTTTCGGACAAGGCGTTCAGCTAGCTTCTCTCGTATGGCACTTAGGATGTCGCACCTGGCTCACACAGGAAATACTAGGAAATCGCTGGGTTGAGCTTGGATGCACTAGTCTTGTGGGCCGGGACTTTCCACTTACCTCTCACAACACTTCAGGCACGCATCGGGGCTAGGCCTGTTAGGAGCGCGGTGTACGTGCAGGCAGGATGTGGGAGGGACAGTCCATAAGCCCAACTCTCGGAAGTGTGTATGCTTTGCAGGCAGATGTCTGCTAGACACTTTGATGGGAGCTAGGACCGAGCTACACTCTCATTGAACAAGGACGTTTGCAATGTCTGCATTGAGATCAGATACACCTGAGGAGAATCCTGTCACTTCCACATGCTCTTCACACAACCTCTTCCGGCACCTAACATAAGGATGCTGGGACCTACGTCTACGGGCAGTCAGAATGCGGGAGGGTCCTGCCCTGAACTCAGCTCGCACAAGGAAGCACGCCTACAAGCCAGCTTTCAACTAGCTGCGTTCCTCGGGCACTGAGAACGTAACAGTGTTCTAAGCCAGGAGGTACCCAGAATACCACTCCACTGCAGCTGGAGACACCCTCCAGGTCTGCTTATTCCACTTGCGTCTCACAAGCCTCTGACAAACGGCTGTGGTGCAGATGTTGGAAACTCTTTCTGCAGGCAGTGTGCAACTGTGAGGGACTGAGGGTGAGCTCAACTCTCCGAAGTAAGTTGCTTTCGGACAAGGCGTTCAGCTAGCTTCTCTCGTATGGCACTTAGGATGTCGCACCTGGCTCACACAGGAAATACTAGGAAATCGCTGGGTTGAGCTTGGATGCACTAGTCTTGTGGGCCGGGACTTTCCACTTACCTCTCACAACACTTCAGGCACGCATCGGGGCTAGGCCTGTTAGGAGCGCGGTGTACGTGCAGGCAGGATGTGGGAGGGACAGTCCATAAGCCCAACTCTCGGAAGTGTGTATGCTTTGCAGGCAGATGTCTGCTAGACACTTTGATGGGAGCTAGGACCGAGCTACACTCTCATTGAACAAGGACGTTTGCAATGTCTGCATTGAGATCAGATACACCTGAGGAGAATCCTGTCACTTCCACATGCTCTTCACACAACCTCTTCCGGCACCTAACATAAGGATGCTGGGACCTACGTCTACGGGCAGTCAGAATGCGGGAGGGTCCTGCCCTGAACTCAGCTCGCACAAGGAAGCACGCCTACAAGCCAGCTTTCAACTAGCTGCGTTCCTCGGGCACTGAGAACGTAACAGTGTTCTAAGCCAGGAGGTACCCAGAATACCACTCCACTGCAGCTGGAGACACCCTCCAGGTCTGCTTATTCCACTTGCGTCTCACAAGCCTCTGACAAACGGCTGTGGTGCAGATGTTGGAAACTCTTTCTGCAGGCAGTGTGCAACTGTGAGGGACTGAGGGTGAGCTCAACTCTCCGAAGTAAGTTGCTTTCGGACAAGGCGTTCAGCTAGCTTCTCTCGTATGGCACTTAGGATGTAGCACCTGGCTCACACAGGAAATACTAGGAAATCGCTGGGTTGAGCTTGGATGCACTAGTCTTGTGGGCCGGGACTTTCCACTTACCTCTCACAACACTTCAGGCACGCATCGGGGCTAGGCCTGTTAGGAGCGCGGTGTACGTGCAGGCAGGATGTGGGAGGGACAGTCCATAAGCCCAACTCTCGGAAGTGTGTATGCTTTGCAGGCAGATGTCTGCTAGACACTTTGATGGGAGCTAGGACCGAGCTACACTCTCATTGAACAAGGACGTTTGCAATGTCTGCATTGAGATCAGATACACCTGAGGAGAATCCTGTCACTTCCACATGCTCTTCACACAACCTCTTCCGGCACCTAACATAAGGATGCTGGGACCTACGTCTACGGGCAGTCAGAATGCGGGAGGGTCCTGCCCTGAACTCAGCTCGCACAAGGAAGCACGCCTACAAGCCAGCTTTCAACTAGCTGCGTTCCTCGGGCACTGAGAACGTAACAGTGTTCTAAGCCAGGAGGTACCCAGAATACCACTCCACTGCAGCTGGAGACACCCTCCAGGTCTGCTTATTCCACTTGCGTCTCACAAGCCTCTGACAAACGGCTGTGGTGCAGATGTTGGAAACTCTTTCTGCAGGCAGTGTGCAACTGTGAGGGACTGAGGGTGAGCTCAACTCTCCGAAGTAAGTTGCTTTCGGACAAGGCGTTCAGCTAGCTTCTCTCGTATGGCACTTAGGATGTCGCACCTGGCTCACACAGGAAATACTAGGAAATCGCTGGGTTGAGCTTGGATGCACTAGTCTTGTGGGCCGGGACTTTCCACTTACCTCTCACAACACTTCAGGCACGCATCGGGGCTAGGCCTGTTAGGAGCGCGGTGTACGTGCAGGCAGGATGTGGGAGGGACAGTCCATAAGCCCAACTCTCGGAAGTGTGTATGCTTTGCAGGCAGATGTCTGCTAGACACTTTGATGGGAGCTAGGACCGAGCTACACTCTCATTGAACAAGGACGTTTGCAATGTCTGCATTGAGATCAGATACACCTGAGGAGAATCCTGTCACTTCCACATGCTCTTCACACAACCTCTTCCGGCACCTAACATAAGGATGCTGGGACCTACGTCTACGGGCAGTCAGAATGCGGGAGGGTCCTGCCCTGAACTCAGCTCGCACAAGGAAGCACGCCTACAAGCCAGCTTTCAACTAGCTGCGTTCCTCGGGCACTGAGAACGTAACAGTGTTCTAAGCCAGGAGGTACCCAGAATACCACTCCACTGCAGCTGGAGACACCCTCCAGGTCTGCTTATTCCACTTGCGTCTCACAAGCCTCTGACAAACGGCTGTGGTGCAGATGTTGGAAACTCTTTCTGCAGGCAGTGTGCAACTGTGAGGGACTGAGGGTGAGCTCAACTCTCCGAAGTAAGTTGCTTTCGGACAAGGCGTTCAGCTAGCTTCTCTCGTATGGCACTTAGGATGTCGCACCTGGCTCACACAGGAAATACTAGGAAATCGCTGGGTTGAGCTTGGATGCACTAGTCTTGTGGGCCGGGACTTTCCACTTACCTCTCACAACACTTCAGGCACGCATCGGGGCTAGGCCTGTTAGGAGCGCGGTGTACGTGCAGGCAGGATGTGGGAGGGACAGTCCATAAGCCCAACTCTCGGAAGTGTGTATGCTTTGCAGGCAGATGTCTGCTAGACACTTTGATGGGAGCTAGGACCGAGCTACACTCTCATTGAACAAGGACGTTTGCAATGTCTGCATTGAGATCAGATACACCTGAGGAGAATCCTGTCACTTCCACATGCTCTTCACACAACCTCTTCCGGCACCTAACATAAGGATGCTGGGACCTACGTCTACGGGCAGTCAGAATGCGGGAGGGTCCTGCCCTGAACTCAGCTCGCACAAGGAAGCACGCCTACAAGCCAGCTTTCAACTAGCTGCGTTCCTCGGGCACTGAGAACGTAACAGTGTTCTAAGCCAGGAGGTACCCAGAATACCACTCCACTGCAGCTGGAGACACCCTCCAGGTCTGCTTATTCCACTTGCGTCTCACAAGCCTCTGACAAACGGCTGTGGTGCAGATGTTGGAAACTCTTTCTGCAGGCAGTGTGCAACTGTGAGGGACTGAGGGTGAGCTCAACTCTCCGAAGTAAGTTGCTTTCGGACAAGGCGTTCAGCTAGCTTCTCTCGTATGGCACTTAGGATGTCGCACCTGGCTCACACAGGAAATACTAGGAAATCGCTGGGTTGAGCTTGGATGCACTAGTCTTGTGGGCCGGGACTTTCCACTTACCTCTCACAACACTTCAGGCACGCATCGGGGCTAGGCCTGTTAGGAGCGCGGTGTACGTGCAGGCAGGATGTGGGAGGGACAGTCCATAAGCCCAACTCTCGGAAGTGTGTATGCTTTGCAGGCAGATGTCTGCTAGACACTTTGATGGGAGCTAGGACCGAGCTACACTCTCATTGAACAAGGACGTTTGCAATGTCTGCATTGAGATCAGATACACCTGAGGAGAATCCTGTCACTTCCACATGCTCTTCACACAACCTCTTCCGGCACCTAACATAAGGATGCTGGGACCTACGTCTACGGGCAGTCAGAATGCGGGAGGGTCCTGCCCTGAACTCAGCTCGCACAAGGAAGCACGCCTACAAGCCAGCTTTCAACTAGCTGCGTTCCTCGGGCACTGAGAACGTAACAGTGTTCTAAGCCAGGAGGTACCCAGAATACCACTCCACTGCAGCTGGAGACACCCTCCAGGTCTGCTTATTCCACTTGCGTCTCACAAGCCTCTGACAAACGGCTGTGGTGCAGATGTTGGAAACTCTTTCTGCAGGCAGTGTGCAACTGTGAGGGACTGAGGGTGAGCTCAACTCTCCGAAGTAAGTTGCTTTCGGACAAGGCGTTCAGCTAGCTTCTCTCGTATGGCACTTAGGATGTCGCACCTGGCTCACACAGGAAATACTAGGAAATCGCTGGGTTGAGCTTGGATGCACTAGTCTTGTGGGCCGGGACTTTCCACTTACCTCTCACAACACTTCAGGCACGCATCGGGGCTAGGCCTGTTAGGAGCGCGGTGTACGTGCAGGCAGGATGTGGGAGGGACAGTCCATAAGCCCAACTCTCGGAAGTGTGTATGCTTTGCAGGCAGATGTCTGCTAGACACTTTGATGGGAGCTAGGACCGAGCTACACTCTCATTGAACAAGGACGTTTGCAATGTCTGCATTGAGATCAGATACACCTGAGGAGAATCCTGTCACTTCCACATGCTCTTCACACAACCTCTTCCGGCACCTAACATAAGGATGCTGGGACCTACGTCTACGGGCAGTCAGAATGCGGGAGGGTCCTGCCCTGAACTCAGCTCGCACAAGGAAGCACGCCTACAAGCCAGCTTTCAACTAGCTGCGTTCCTCGGGCACTGAGAACGTAACAGTGTTCTAAGCCAGGAGGTACCCAGAATACCACTCCACTGCAGCTGGAGACACCCTCCAGGTCTGCTTATTCCACTTGCGTCTCACAAGCCTCTGACAAACGGCTGTGGTGCAGATGTTGGAAACTCTTTCTGCAGGCAGTGTGCAACTGTGAGGGACTGAGGGTGAGCTCAACTCTCCGAAGTAAGTTGCTTTCGGACAAGGCGTTCAGCTAGCTTCTCTCGTATGGCACTTAGGATGTCGCACCTGGCTCACACAGGAAATACTAGGAAATCGCTGGGTTGAGCTTGGATGCACTAGTCTTGTGGGCCGGGACTTTCCACTTACCTCTCACAACACTTCAGGCACGCATCGGGGCTAGGCCTGTTAGGAGCGCGGTGTACGTGCAGGCAGGATGTGGGAGGGACAGTCCATAAGCCCAACTCTCGGAAGTGTGTATGCTTTGCAGGCAGATGTCTGCTAGACACTTTGATGGGAGCTAGGACCGAGCTACACTCTCATTGAACAAGGACGTTTGCAATGTCTGCATTGAGATCAGATACACCTGAGGAGAATCCTGTCACTTCCACATGCTCTTCACACAACCTCTTCCGGCACCTAACATAAGGATGCTGGGACCTACGTCTACGGGCAGTCAGAATGCGGGAGGGTCCTGCCCTGAACTCAGCTCGCACAAGGAAGCACGCCTACAAGCCAGCTTTCAACTAGCTGCGTTCCTCGGGCACTGAGAACGTAACAGTGTTCTAAGCCAGGAGGTACCCAGAATACCACTCCACTGCAGCTGGAGACACCCTCCAGGTCTGCTTATTCCACTTGCGTCTCACAAGCCTCTGACAAACGGCTGTGGTGCAGATGTTGGAAACTCTTTCTGCAGGCAGTGTGCAACTGTGAGGGACTGAGGGTGAGCTCAACTCTCCGAAGTAAGTTGCTTTCGGACAAGGCGTTCAGCTAGCTTCTCTCGTATGGCACTTAGGATGTCGCACCTGGCTCACACAGGAAATACTAGGAAATCGCTGGGTTGAGCTTGGATGCACTAGTCTTGTGGGCCGGGACTTTCCACTTACCTCTCACAACACTTCAGGCACGCATCGGGGCTAGGCCTGTTAGGAGCGCGGTGTACGTGCAGGCAGGATGTGGGAGGGACAGTCCATAAGCCCAACTCTCGGAAGTGTGTATGCTTTGCAGGCAGATGTCTGCTAGACACTTTGATGGGAGCTAGGACCGAGCTACACTCTCATTGAACAAGGACGTTTGCAATGTCTGCATTGAGATCAGATACACCTGAGGAGAATCCTGTCACTTCCACATGCTCTTCACACAACCTCTTCCGGCACCTAACATAAGGATGCTGGGACCTACGTCTACGGGCAGTCAGAATGCGGGAGGGTCCTGCCCTGAACTCAGCTCGCACAAGGAAGCACGCCTACAAGCCAGCTTTCAACTAGCTGCGTTCCTCGGGCACTGAGAACGTAACAGTGTTCTAAGCCAGGAGGTACCCAGAATACCACTCCACTGCAGCTGGAGACACCCTCCAGGTCTGCTTATTCCACTTGCGTCTCACAAGCCTCTGACAAACGGCTGTGGTGCAGATGTTGGAAACTCTTTCTGCAGGCAGTGTGCAACTGTGAGGGACTGAGGGTGAGCTCAACTCTCCGAAGTAAGTTGCTTTCGGACAAGGCGTTCAGCTAGCTTCTCTCGTATGGCACTTAGGATGTCGCACCTGGCTCACACAGGAAATACTAGGAAATCGCTGGGTTGAGCTTGGATGCACTAGTCTTGTGGGCCGGGACTTTCCACTTACCTCTCACAACACTTCAGGCACGCATCGGGGCTAGGCCTGTTAGGAGCGCGGTGTACGTGCAGGCAGGATGTGGGAGGGACAGTCCATAAGCCCAACTCTCGGAAGTGTGTATGCTTTGCAGGCAGATGTCTGCTAGACACTTTGATGGGAGCTAGGACCGAGCTACACTCTCATTGAACAAGGACGTTTGCAATGTCTGCATTGAGATCAGATACACCTGAGGAGAATCCTGTCACTTCCACATGCTCTTCACACAACCTCTTCCGGCACCTAACATAAGGATGCTGGGACCTACGTCTACGGGCAGTCAGAATGCGGGAGGGTCCTGCCCTGAACTCAGCTCGCACAAGGAAGCACGCCTACAAGCCAGCTTTCAACTAGCTGCGTTCCTCGGGCACTGAGAACGTAACAGTGTTCTAAGCCAGGAGGTACCCAGAATACCACTCCACTGCAGCTGGAGACACCCTCCAGGTCTGCTTATTCCACTTGCGTCTCACAAGCCTCTGACAAACGGCTGTGGTGCAGATGTTGGAAACTCTTTCTGCAGGCAGTGTGCAACTGTGAGGGACTGAGGGTGAGCTCAACTCTCCGAAGTAAGTTGCTTTCGGACAAGGCGTTCAGCTAGCTTCTCTCGTATGGCACTTAGGATGTAGCACCTGGCTCACACAGGAAATACTAGGAAATCGCTGGGTTGAGCTTGGATGCACTAGTCTTGTGGGCCGGGACTTTCCACTTACCTCTCACAACACTTCAGGCACGCATCGGGGCTAGGCCTGTTAGGAGCGCGGTGTACGTGCAGGCAGGATGTGGGAGGGACAGTCCATAAGCCCAACTCTCGGAAGTGTGTATGCTTTGCAGGCAGATGTCTGCTAGACACTTTGATGGGAGCTAGGACCGAGCTACACTCTCATTGAACAAGGACGTTTGCAATGTCTGCATTGAGATCAGATACACCTGAGGAGAATCCTGTCACTTCCACATGCTCTTCACACAACCTCTTCCGGCACCTAACATAAGGATGCTGGGACCTACGTCTACGGGCAGTCAGAATGCGGGAGGGTCCTGCCCTGAACTCAGCTCGCACAAGGAAGCACGCCTACAAGCCAGCTTTCAACTAGCTGCGTTCCTCGGGCACTGAGAACGTAACAGTGTTCTAAGCCAGGAGGTACCCAGAATACCACTCCACTGCAGCTGGAGACACCCTCCAGGTCTGCTTATTCCACTTGCGTCTCACAAGCCTCTGACAAACGGCTGTGGTGCAGATGTTGGAAACTCTTTCTGCAGGCAGTGTGCAACTGTGAGGGACTGAGGGTGAGCTCAACTCTCCGAAGTAAGTTGCTTTCGGACAAGGCGTTCAGCTAGCTTCTCTCGTATGGCACTTAGGATGTCGCACCTGGCTCACACAGGAAATACTAGGAAATCGCTGGGTTGAGCTTGGATGCACTAGTCTTGTGGGCCGGGACTTTCCACTTACCTCTCACAACACTTCAGGCACGCATCGGGGCTAGGCCTGTTAGGAGCGCGGTGTACGTGCAGGCAGGATGTGGGAGGGACAGTCCATAAGCCCAACTCTCGGAAGTGTGTATGCTTTGCAGGCAGATGTCTGCTAGACACTTTGATGGGAGCTAGGACCGAGCTACACTCTCATTGAACAAGGACGTTTGCAATGTCTGCATTGAGATCAGATACACCTGAGGAGAATCCTGTCACTTCCACATGCTCTTCACACAACCTCTTCCGGCACCTAACATAAGGATGCTGGGACCTACGTCTACGGGCAGTCAGAATGCGGGAGGGTCCTGCCCTGAACTCAGCTCGCACAAGGAAGCACGCCTACAAGCCAGCTTTCAACTAGCTGCGTTCCTCGGGCACTGAGAACGTAACAGTGTTCTAAGCCAGGAGGTACCCAGAATACCACTCCACTGCAGCTGGAGACACCCTCCAGGTCTGCTTATTCCACTTGCGTCTCACAAGCCTCTGACAAACGGCTGTGGTGCAGATGTTGGAAACTCTTTCTGCAGGCAGTGTGCAACTGTGAGGGACTGAGGGTGAGCTCAACTCTCCGAAGTAAGTTGCTTTCGGACAAGGCGTTCAGCTAGCTTCTCTCGTATGGCACTTAGGATGTCGCACCTGGCTCACACAGGAAATACTAGGAAATCGCTGGGTTGAGCTTGGATGCACTAGTCTTGTGGGCCGGGACTTTCCACTTACCTCTCACAACACTTCAGGCACGCATCGGGGCTAGGCCTGTTAGGAGCGCGGTGTACGTGCAGGCAGGATGTGGGAGGGACAGTCCATAAGCCCAACTCTCGGAAGTGTGTATGCTTTGCAGGCAGATGTCTGCTAGACACTTTGATGGGAGCTAGGACCGAGCTACACTCTCATTGAACAAGGACGTTTGCAATGTCTGCATTGAGATCAGATACACCTGAGGAGAATCCTGTCACTTCCACATGCTCTTCACACAACCTCTTCCGGCACCTAACATAAGGATGCTGGGACCTACGTCTACGGGCAGTCAGAATGCGGGAGGGTCCTGCCCTGAACTCAGCTCGCACAAGGAAGCACGCCTACAAGCCAGCTTTCAACTAGCTGCGTTCCTCGGGCACTGAGAACGTAACAGTGTTCTAAGCCAGGAGGTACCCAGAATACCACTCCACTGCAGCTGGAGACACCCTCCAGGTCTGCTTATTCCACTTGCGTCTCACAAGCCTCTGACAAACGGCTGTGGTGCAGATGTTGGAAACTCTTTCTGCAGGCAGTGTGCAACTGTGAGGGACTGAGGGTGAGCTCAACTCTCCGAAGTAAGTTGCTTTCGGACAAGGCGTTCAGCTAGCTTCTCTCGTATGGCACTTAGGATGTCGCACCTGGCTCACACAGGAAATACTAGGAAATCGCTGGGTTGAGCTTGGATGCACTAGTCTTGTGGGCCGGGACTTTCCACTTACCTCTCACAACACTTCAGGCACGCATCGGGGCTAGGCCTGTTAGGAGCGCGGTGTACGTGCAGGCAGGATGTGGGAGGGACAGTCCATAAGCCCAACTCTCGGAAGTGTGTATGCTTTGCAGGCAGATGTCTGCTAGACACTTTGATGGGAGCTAGGACCGAGCTACACTCTCATTGAACAAGGACGTTTGCAATGTCTGCATTGAGATCAGATACACCTGAGGAGAATCCTGTCACTTCCACATGCTCTTCACACAACCTCTTCCGGCACCTAACATAAGGATGCTGGGACCTACGTCTACGGGCAGTCAGAATGCGGGAGGGTCCTGCCCTGAACTCAGCTCGCACAAGGAAGCACGCCTACAAGCCAGCTTTCAACTAGCTGCGTTCCTCGGGCACTGAGAACGTAACAGTGTTCTAAGCCAGGAGGTACCCAGAATACCACTCCACTGCAGCTGGAGACACCCTCCAGGTCTGCTTATTCCACTTGCGTCTCACAAGCCTCTGACAAACGGCTGTGGTGCAGATGTTGGAAACTCTTTCTGCAGGCAGTGTGCAACTGTGAGGGACTGAGGGTGAGCTCAACTCTCCGAAGTAAGTTGCTTTCGGACAAGGCGTTCAGCTAGCTTCTCTCGTATGGCACTTAGGATGTCGCACCTGGCTCACACAGGAAATACTAGGAAATCGCTGGGTTGAGCTTGGATGCACTAGTCTTGTGGGCCGGGACTTTCCACTTACCTCTCACAACACTTCAGGCACGCATCGGGGCTAGGCCTGTTAGGAGCGCGGTGTACGTGCAGGCAGGATGTGGGAGGGACAGTCCATAAGCCCAACTCTCGGAAGTGTGTATGCTTTGCAGGCAGATGTCTGCTAGACACTTTGATGGGAGCTAGGACCGAGCTACACTCTCATTGAACAAGGACGTTTGCAATGTCTGCATTGAGATCAGATACACCTGAGGAGAATCCTGTCACTTCCACATGCTCTTCACACAACCTCTTCCGGCACCTAACATAAGGATGCTGGGACCTACGTCTACGGGCAGTCAGAATGCGGGAGGGTCCTGCCCTGAACTCAGCTCGCACAAGGAAGCACGCCTACAAGCCAGCTTTCAACTAGCTGCGTTCCTCGGGCACTGAGAACGTAACAGTGTTCTAAGCCAGGAGGTACCCAGAATACCACTCCACTGCAGCTGGAGACACCCTCCAGGTCTGCTTATTCCACTTGCGTCTCACAAGCCTCTGACAAACGGCTGTGGTGCAGATGTTGGAAACTCTTTCTGCAGGCAGTGTGCAACTGTGAGGGACTGAGGGTGAGCTCAACTCTCCGAAGTAAGTTGCTTTCGGACAAGGCGTTCAGCTAGCTTCTCTCGTATGGCACTTAGGATGTCGCACCTGGCTCACACAGGAAATACTAGGAAATCGCTGGGTTGAGCTTGGATGCACTAGTCTTGTGGGCCGGGACTTTCCACTTACCTCTCACAACACTTCAGGCACGCATCGGGGCTAGGCCTGTTAGGAGCGCGGTGTACGTGCAGGCAGGATGTGGGAGGGACAGTCCATAAGCCCAACTCTCGGAAGTGTGTATGCTTTGCAGGCAGATGTCTGCTAGACACTTTGATGGGAGCTAGGACCGAGCTACACTCTCATTGAACAAGGACGTTTGCAATGTCTGCATTGAGATCAGATACACCTGAGGAGAATCCTGTCACTTCCACATGCTCTTCACACAACCTCTTCCGGCACCTAACATAAGGATGCTGGGACCTACGTCTACGGGCAGTCAGAATGCGGGAGGGTCCTGCCCTGAACTCAGCTCGCACAAGGAAGCACGCCTACAAGCCAGCTTTCAACTAGCTGCGTTCCTCGGGCACTGAGAACGTAACAGTGTTCTAAGCCAGGAGGTACCCAGAATACCACTCCACTGCAGCTGGAGACACCCTCCAGGTCTGCTTATTCCACTTGCGTCTCACAAGCCTCTGACAAACGGCTGTGGTGCAGATGTTGGAAACTCTTTCTGCAGGCAGTGTGCAACTGTGAGGGACTGAGGGTGAGCTCAACTCTCCGAAGTAAGTTGCTTTCGGACAAGGCGTTCAGCTAGCTTCTCTCGTATGGCACTTAGGATGTCGCACCTGGCTCACACAGGAAATACTAGGAAATCGCTGGGTTGAGCTTGGATGCACTAGTCTTGTGGGCCGGGACTTTCCACTTACCTCTCACAACACTTCAGGCACGCATCGGGGCTAGGCCTGTTAGGAGCGCGGTGTACGTGCAGGCAGGATGTGGGAGGGACAGTCCATAAGCCCAACTCTCGGAAGTGTGTATGCTTTGCAGGCAGATGTCTGCTAGACACTTTGATGGGAGCTAGGACCGAGCTACACTCTCATTGAACAAGGACGTTTGCAATGTCTGCATTGAGATCAGATACACCTGAGGAGAATCCTGTCACTTCCACATGCTCTTCACACAACCTCTTCCGGCACCTAACATAAGGATGCTGGGACCTACGTCTACGGGCAGTCAGAATGCGGGAGGGTCCTGCCCTGAACTCAGCTCGCACAAGGAAGCACGCCTACAAGCCAGCTTTCAACTAGCTGCGTTCCTCGGGCACTGAGAACGTAACAGTGTTCTAAGCCAGGAGGTACCCAGAATACCACTCCACTGCAGCTGGAGACACCCTCCAGGTCTGCTTATTCCACTTGCGTCTCACAAGCCTCTGACAAACGGCTGTGGTGCAGATGTTGGAAACTCTTTCTGCAGGCAGTGTGCAACTGTGAGGGACTGAGGGTGAGCTCAACTCTCCGAAGTAAGTTGCTTTCGGACAAGGCGTTCAGCTAGCTTCTCTCGTATGGCACTTAGGATGTCGCACCTGGCTCACACAGGAAATACTAGGAAATCGCTGGGTTGAGCTTGGATGCACTAGTCTTGTGGGCCGGGACTTTCCACTTACCTCTCACAACACTTCAGGCACGCATCGGGGCTAGGCCTGTTAGGAGCGCGGTGTACGTGCAGGCAGGATGTGGGAGGGACAGTCCATAAGCCCAACTCTCGGAAGTGTGTATGCTTTGCAGGCAGATGTCTGCTAGACACTTTGATGGGAGCTAGGACCGAGCTACACTCTCATTGAACAAGGACGTTTGCAATGTCTGCATTGAGATCAGATACACTTGAGGAGAATCCTGTCACTTCCACATGCTTTTCACACAAGCTCTTCCGGCGCCTAACATAAGGATGCTGGGAACTATGTCTACGGGCAGTAAGGATGCGGGAGGGTCCTGCCCTGACCTCAGCTCGCACAAGGAAGCATGCCTACAAGCCAGGTTTCAACTAGCTGCGTTCTTAGGGCACTGAAATCGTAGCAGTACTCTAAACCAGGAGGTACTTAGAATACCACTCCACTGCAGTTGGAGTCACCCTCCAGTTCTGCTTATTCCACTTGCGTCTCACAAGCTTGTGACAAACGGCTGTGGTGCAGACATTCGAAACTCATTCTGCAGACAGTGTGCAACTGTGAGGGACTGAGGGTGAGCTCAACTCCTAGAAGTAAGTTGCCTTGGA